>NC_068981.1:191962263-191972309 GCF_001194135.2 Octopus bimaculoides
TATATATGATCCCAGGACTGAGGTGTAAGAAGAAAGTTAGCTTCAAGCAATCCATAGTAAATATTAAAAATAACAACTTTTAGAGATAATGAGACAGAAGGTTGTGGATTTTTTTTTCCTATTGAAGTATGATAAATTGAAAAAGGTTCTTTTTATATTTCACGGTAGGGGACCAGGGTTGCCAGGTGTGCAAATAACAATACAAAAGTTAATGAATGGAGTAAATAAGATGCAGCCTATATATGTTTCATAGCGAGCGGCACCTCGGAAGTGGTAAATATCCAAGCGAAGTGTATCCCGCAGGCTACTCTTCAGGCCAAGGCTATCTTGATTAAATGAAAATTTACATCATTGCAAGGAGGTACATGTTAACACATGGAAGATTCAATCAGAATATATATAAATGGGGGTGGGGCTTTCTTGTTGTAGCTGACAGATAAGGATTCAGCAAGTTTTTTGCTGAACATAACTGCATAAATGGTTTATTTGTAGTGACCAAATGTTTGTGCTTTACTTAATAGCTCATTACCTGGACAGGTGCACAGTGTACACAGATGCTGGAGTCATGTGAAATTAAGTGTTTTGCTAAAAAACACAAGCACAGCACAACCTGAGAAATGAAATTATGATCTTGCAATTACGAGTCCAACTTCTTAACCACTAGGTCCATGCCCCACCCAATGTATGTGTATCATCATCATCATCATTTAATGTCCACTCTCCATGCTGGCAAGGGTTAGATGGTTTGACTAGAGCTGATGAGCCGGAGAGCTGTACCAGGTTCCCCATCTGATTTGGCATGGTTTCTACAGCTGGATGTCCTTCCTAACACCAACAACTCCAGAAGTGTAATGGGTGCTTTTACATGCCACTGGCAACAACTACAACAATTCATGGGTGGGTACCATTTACATGGCACCAGCAGCAACCATGACTACGATTCATGGGTATCATTTGCATGGCACCTGCAATGACTAGGATTCACAGGTGCTAATTATATGGCATTGCCAATGACCATGATTCCTAGGTGCCAATGTGTGTGTGTGTGTGTGTGTGTGTGTGTGTGTGTGTGTGTGTGTGTGTGTGTGTGTGTGTGTGTGTGTGTGTGTGTGTCCTTGTTCTGGTATCACCTGGTGTTTTGTTAATGAGTGTCCCCATCATACAAATGACATCATTCATTTCCGGTCTTCTATGAAAATATGTCTAGCCAGGGGAGGAAATATTACCTTGTTCAGCAACAAAGTGAGGGTTGGCGACAAAAAGGACAGCCAACCATAGAAAATCTGCCTCATTGGATCCCATCTGGGTCATGTAATCATGGAAAAGTGAACATTAGAGCAATGACAATGGTTGTATAAGAACTTGCTCAATATTTTTATGTGAACTAGATTAATGTTATTTAAAACATACACTGTATAAGAACCAAATTAATAGTATTTTTGCGTATAACAAACATTGTATAAGAACTAGATTAACATTTGCTTTACTTTGTAAGAATATTTCAAATTTCCACAAGTGATACACAATAACAGTTTTCCAGGTTTGATATTTATAACTGTTACCAACCAAATTATTCACAACTGACTTTTCAGTTAAAGGTCAATACTATTGTTTTAGCACAGTTTTCCATTTCTTTTTCCTTTTTTTTATTCTTGTCCAGAGTTGCAGAACATCAATATTTAATAATAATAAATAAATAAATAAATAAAGATAAAAACTGCCAATTTCCAAGCTTTCAGAATTACTTTCACTGGCATACAAAACACTTGAGAAATTTTTAAAAAATTATGCAACTGTTAATAATATTTTGTTTGAACGAAAAATTGAAATCTTTAAATAATTAAATTTATGAATTAAGACTAGAATAATACATCCCTTGGACAGCAATTATTTTTCTAATTATATTTGAAGACTGTCATTTGTAGCTTGTGGGACCCTCACAAACTAGAATGGTGCATGAGAAGTAATTACACTGAATAGAGTGATTCAGTAAAGTTTAAAAAGTTGCTGGAACATGTGGGAAGGAGTTTGTATTACAAAAGAGTTGCATGAAGGGTTATGTAATGTAGGATGTATCATCATTTAAAAGACCATGTTCAACGCTGCATGGGTGGATGGCTTCAATGAATTCTGTGCAACCCATGCCAGCATAGAAAAAAAGGACATTAAATGACGTTGATGATGATACTGATGACACTAGAAAGACCTGTACTATGAACAACACAGCACTGAAAGGTTAATTCTGAACATTTTGTTAATACAATAAGTTAAAAAGCCCAGTCCTGTAAATATTCTGTTACCAAAAAGAAATTAATGTAAACAATGTTAGTATGATTCTTGAGATGTCATGCTTTTCAAGATGTGCAGATGTACAATACAGTACTGTACAAGTAAAGGATTAAAATATTCATTATGTAAATCATATCAAACCCAATAAATGAATGAAGAGAGATTGAGAAATATACTTTCATACTTTTTGAGGATTTGAAATATTATTTTTAATTTAGCTAATTAATTATCTAAGGTAGTTAATAATGAACACTTTGAATTGCTACAGTGAGTTGTACAGGCAGAAAATTTGTAAATGTAATCTCTATTGTAGCTGAAAAAAAAAGCAAAAAGTGTTTTGCTTCTAAAATTAATTAAACTTCACAATGGGGAGACATAATATAAAAGAAAACGAACAATTTCTTAATTTTACAACACAAACGTGTGTATGTGTGTGCGTGCAAAATTTATATTTTGCCAAGTGCAAACATTTGATATAGATGTTGAGTAGAGTATTTATCATAATCAAAAGTTGACAGTCTACTCTGAGTTTCAACCTTGGCTAGGGTGTTTATGATTGACAACTTTCATATAATAAATACACACACTCATCATTTTAACACCCACTTTTCCATGCTCACATGGGTTGCCTGGAGCTCACTGAAGCAGATAGACTTCTATGGCTAGACAACCCTCTTGTTGCTGACCCTCACCTGTTTGTAGGTGAGGTAATATTTCCCCATGGCCAAATAGGTTTCCAAAGAAGACTGAAAACAAAGGATATAGCTGGTATGACAGGGGTAATTGTCCACAACTATTACATGATATCAAGATAAGGAGAAACAAACACACACACATGTGCATGCATGCACACACACCACACACTATAGGCTTCTGTTAGTTTCCATCTACAAAATTCATTTACAAATGCTTGTGTTGGTCCAGAACAATAATAAAGACCCTTGCCCAAAGTTCCACATCTTAAGCACACAGCTGTACCTGTGCCTACATAAACTATTGTTAATTTGGCTTTAACTACAAATTTGAACTTTTTCAAGTTTGAAACAAGAAAAAGTGTTTTACTCTTTGACATTCTTCCTAATTTAAAAAATTTTTTTTACTTGTTTCAGTTATTTGACTGTGACCATGCTAGAGCACCACCTTAAAGGATTTAGTCAAACAAACTAACCTCAGCACTTATTTTCTTTTTAAGCTTGGTACTTTTTCTATCAGTCTCATTTTGCCAAATTGCTAAGTTATAAGGATGTAAAATATAACAACACCAGCAGTCAAATTGTGGTGGGAGATACATACAAATACACAAGACATATATACATATATATACGATGGGCTTCTTTCAGTTTCTGTCTACCAAATTTACTTGCAAAGCTTTGCTTGGTTCAGAACTATAGCATAAGACATTTGCCCAAGGTGTCACGCAGTGGGACTGAACCCAGAATCATGAGGTTGGGAAGCAAACTTATCACAAAGCCATGTCTGCACCTATGTTAACCATTTAACCAATAAATATTAATATTTGGAGATGTGTGTGTGTGTGTGTGTGTGTGTGTGTGTGTGTGCGATAGGACAAGTAAGCATTGAGCAAATAAATTTTTAGGTCTTATGGCATACCAACTTGCCCAAATCTGCAATACAAATCACTAGTCTTCTCAGACTTCGGTGTTGACCATGTGCGAAGTGTGTGTGTGCATGAATGGTGCTGAGTGAAAAACTGGGCTTCAGAGGAATCAGATGTGTGCAAGAAAGAAGGTTGTGCTGATATGGACATGTAATATTGGAGCATTTTCAGTTGCTTTAGGCCTTTTGATACAAACCCATCTGAGGCAACTCTTGGTTCTATAATACCAATTTAATGTTTTAACCTTCAGTATTCAAGTGTAATGCTTTTCCATTCATGTTTTTTGAATTAATCATGCATTATTTCATAGCTTTAAAATTTTGATGGATGTGATTGCATATTTTTAGAATGATATTGAAGGTTGATGTGATAGGCTGGATCTGGTTGGTTGGAACATAAAGCTGATAGCATATTTGGATCAGAGATGGCTGATTTAAATGCTAAAGAGTTAAGCTTCCTTCTGTCACAACTCCATGTTAACTGATGTTCTATACACTAAATTAATAAGGTTATGTTTCTTCATTGTATTCGAAATTAAACAAAACAAAGGCAGTGTAATTCAATACAATTATGGTACCAACATGGCAATGCATTTTGACTACAGAACCAACAAGATGCTGAAATCAACTCTCTGTGCCCATACACATAATTTTTACCATTTTTGTAGAAGAAATTGTTCTGTGTTGTATTTTTATTTTATTACAAATAGATATGCATTGTGCAGTTAGCATCACTTGACTGTGAAATGGGAATGGAATCTGATTTTTTATTATTCAGAAGAAAAGAAGAAAGGAGGGGAGATACAATGACTGGAAAAGTAAGGTTTGACTAGTCACCATGTGAACTTCAAAATATACAATGGCAAGTTCAGGATTGGCCAATGTAATTTAGAAATTTAGAAATGATTTAATTAAATTTGTTTATATAAGGAATTGGAATGATGTTGCTGAATGCACGCATGCACACACAAATACAGAGGTAATTGCAAAAGAAAATAAAAATACTTCACATCACCATCTGTGTGTGTGTGCATAGCACATATCTATGTGTATGCCTGCATAATATACATATAGTAGGTGCCTGTGTGTATATGTATGGGTGTATATATATATATATACACACACACACACACACACTTGCGTATATCATGATAGGAACAACAGGAAGATAGCTAGAGCAGCATTTTAATATATTTAAGCCAGAATATTTGTATTCACCGACAGCTATTCAGTATTGCAGAGAGGTTTAGGAACCATTATGCAGTTATATCATTGTCCACTCAGTGTGTTTCTTAGCAACAGTTCTAATATGGTAAATACCAATTGCTCTTTTGAGAGTCTGATACAAATTTTTATATATTTTATTAGATGATTTTCAGCAATACTTAAAAAGACA
This sequence comes from Octopus bimaculoides, assembly GCF_001194135.2. Classification (NCBI taxonomy): domain Eukaryota; kingdom Metazoa; phylum Mollusca; class Cephalopoda; order Octopoda; family Octopodidae; genus Octopus; species Octopus bimaculoides. The sequence continues at coordinate 191,967,566 of NC_068981.1, forward strand.
TTTCAACAGCAACAACTAACCTAACAACAATAAAAAAAGTTTTCTCCTCTAACACTGAATAAACTTGCAGAAAATAATCTACATATTTAATAGAATCTAGCTTTGAAATGTTCTGAACGAGTAGCACATTGCTCAGGAATAAATGTGTTCAGCACATCAGGTATAAATTGTATTCTTTCACATCTTTTGTCGTCAGCACAGTTGGGAGAGTGTTAGACAGAAGGAAGTGAAACTATTGATGCCAACAGGAAGTATTTCATGTATGCAATGGTAAGAATGACAAAACGACAAAATTTGAAAGAAAAGAGAGAAAATGACTGATTTAACCCTTTCAATACCAACCCACCTGAGACTACCCTTGGTTCAATGATATAAATTTCCTGCTTTAGAATATTCTAAATTAAAACTCCTATCAAACTTCATGTTATCTTTTACTTGTTCCAATCATTAAACTGTGGCCATGCTGGAACACCGCCTTGAAGAATTTTTAGTTGAATGAATTGACTCCAATACAAATTTTTTTTTTTCTTTTTTGTTTTGAAAGCCTGGTATTTATTCTGTTGGTCTCTTTTGTCCAAACCGCTAAGTTATGGAGACATAAACACACCAACACCATTGTCAAGCAGTAATGGGGACATACACAAACACATGCAACTGGTTTCTTTCAGTTTCTGTCTACCAAATCCACTCACAAGGCTTTGGTCAGCCTGAGGCTATAATAGGTGTCACACAGTAAGACCAAACCTGGAACCACATGAGTGGGAAGTAAGCTTCTTACCATACATCAATGCCAGCACTATTTAGTTTATATTCCAAACACCAGCTTAATTGCAAAATTATGATACTGAATTCTTCATTATTTTCAAAAGTAATGGAAACAAACATTATATTTCAACAGAAATATTGTAACACAAAGATTAATTACTCAGTTTAAGTTAAGAAAGTCACGAGAAGGGATAAAACCTGCTACTACAATTCCTATCACTGTTGCTATGATCACCTTCATGTTTTTCCTAACATGGATTTGATAGGTTTCAATTTCTGATGTAGCACCATGCACTCCATGGTAGATCTAAGCATTGGTGGCAATTCTAGCAAAATTTTGTTTTACCATCTGGCTGGATACTCAATATCAACAGCTCCTACAATGGCACTAATTAGGGCCATTTATCATAGGTACCAGCATGTAGAAAGAGAAGCTGTATAATGATAGATGCCTTTCCTATTTTAGCTTCAGTTTCCAAAGTGATATGGATTAGTTGCATCTATGAACACTAGAAAAAGATTACCCGCCAGGATCAATTTCTTTTCTAGATCATTGAAACTGTCATGGTTGAGATAAAGTGAAAATTGATCAAGTGTAAGTAAGTATCACAGAATCTCGTGCTCAGAAATATTCTGTTTTTGCAATGGATGGCATTATATTCCCTGGCTGTAAGTCAGGGTGTCTGAAACTTAGATTTAATTAAGCCATTTTCTCAAAGATGTAATGTGATGAGTTGAAAAACTGATCAACTAAGATCATCTATGCAACAGAAAATAAACCCTCCTTCCAGAGATATTTAAGATAAAATAACTGCAATTTGTAGATTGCAGTTATCTAAGATCTCTAAATGGAAACTTTTGGACACTACAGACAATACAAATTGGAGTGAATCTGGTGTTTAAAACCAAATGACATGTTTTAATTTTATGAAATGCCAATAAAGCAATCGATGCCAGTATGCAAAGTAGTAGACATAAAATGATGTTGATGATATAATTTGTATGAAGTGAAAATTGGTACATTCAAACACTAACATCATAGAGTAGTCACTTCCAACCAAGTTATATACCCTAACATTAAGATACCAACGAAATAAGTATGAGACTGAATATTGTCACCTATATTATTGGCTAAAACCCTGAAGGTTTCAGTCAATTATATCAACCTCCAGTATGACATATCCAACAACTGAAACCAGTAGAAAGAAAAGGAACTGACTTGAGGCTAAAATTTCTTTTTAAATATTCCTTAAAAATGAAGGAAACCATGAAGGTTTGTGATGAAGGCATAAATGAAAACACATAAACCACAAAAGACCTTTACAACAATAGGAAAATCACAATTAATGGCCTTTAGAAAGGTGTGAACATGTTTCCTTTCTAATCCTTTATATATATATCTCTCTGAAACATTGTACAAAGTCAAAGAAATCAATATTATTAAATTTACAGAAATAATCTTTGTTTTAATATGAAAGTGAATTACTGTTTAGCAACACAAGTATGGGAATTAGATGCAGTTTTACATCCATTTTTGTTAACATTAAGTCAAGTCTTCTAATGTTAACATTAAAAACCACTTTATCAATACTTCAGTGAAACATTTTCAAATGCACACACACATATAGTGATAGGAAGACAGACATAAAAACACACACGCACATGTGTGTTGTGTACACACATACACACACACATATATATATCCACACACATAGACATATGCATACACACATTACTTTGTGTTATTAAAGTATTCAATACTTCAAGAAATAGAGCGTGCTTAAATTTTTTATTCAGTAAATTTAATATAACTTGTTATTTCTACACCATACTCACATGTATACTACAATGCAGAAAAAAAAACTTGCTCTGGATTTTAGGCATTATTCTAAAGAAATATTGTTTCCGATCATACCAACTACAAGACCAAACACAACGTTATTCTTCAGTCTTTTCCCTTCTCAGCAATAACGGACCAAGATGCACTCATACCTACCAGAGACATGCTATTCTATATCTCATACTAGTGGTTTCTCATATCACAAGATTTGAGTGCAATAAAATGCTGAAAACTCCGACATCAATGAAGATTTCAACCACATCTCTAACTGTACCAAAAGACAGTACTTATATATATATATATATATATACTAAGGAAACAGAGGTACAACACTGATTCATGGATAACATACAGCTAAACTTTCAGATATGTGAGGTTTTATGACTCTTCAGAGTGACCACACCTATTATATTCATAAAACTGCTTCCTGAAGGTTATGCTTTCTCTTCAGAGCCAGTTACCTGCTTCAGTCCCTTCCAGTTACATGAACCAACAAGAGAACTTTCACATGGTTGTTCATCCTGCAAAAGCTAGCAGCTAAATTATCCTACAATCATAGGAAGACATTGAATAATGTAATCCTAGATATACTTATGCTCCCTCTTCTCAAAAATAAAAAAGAAAAACAATGGTATGGTGATAATAGGTACACCTTTAATGATAGATACACTTGGTTAGAGCTAACCTTGGGCTAAAACTTTGGATCAAACACCTCTGTCTGATTTATAGATCTTCACCCTACAACCATACCCTCCCCCACCAAAAAAATTATACCATTACTAAAACACTGCTCCACTGAAATGCAAGTTCTATACTTACCCCCTTCACCCTTCCCCTTCCCCTTCACCCTTCCCCCATCTACTGTGTGTCAATTCCTTAATTCTATGGTAAACAATGCAGAATGGTTTCCCGTTAAAACAGTTATGTCCTTGACCACCCGCTACCACTATCTATATTTCCACATCAACCTGAACACCACCGATTACACCAACTTAACCCTTTCATTAAACTACATTGCCCTTGTTTTAATAAATTTTTGAAATAAGAAAGAATTCATTAAACTAGCTTATTAAACTGCTATTTGGAACATAAACATGAAATCTTAAAAGGTTTTAATTTAAATCACTTTAAAACACAATATTTCTATTGAAGTACATTGCCACTGTCTCAATAAATCTTGAAAATAATGAAGAATTTAGTAGAACTATCATTGATTAAGCCTGTATTTGAAAGATACATTAACAAAGTTTTGATAAAAGGGCTTTATTTAGATCACTTGAAAACAGGGATTCTGTATTACCGAACCAGGTTCAGTTTCAGGTGGGTTGGTATAAAAAGGATTAAAAATGAGAGAGGGAAGGGAGGGAGAGACTGAGAGAGTATGCATTTGTGTGTGTGTACACGTGCATGCATGCTGGTAATGGCACAAATACTATGAATAAAAAGAGGCAGGTAGCTGATACCGTGACCAAGGTTAAAGCTGAAACCTGCTAATTTCTCAAATTCCCAAAGAGTAATTAAAATCTAATGCTCTGTTGCAAGATGTATACACAGCGAAGCACATTGAAGTCAATAAATTTAATAAAAGAAACCACACCACAATTAGCTACTTAGAGAATGGTGTTAGGCTTGATTTACGACTTACTGTTCCATCTTTCAATGCCAATTCTTAGTTATAATGTTCTAAGTTCTTTGATGCCAAAGTGGTACATTCACCAATATTTAATCTGTATTTTTTTTAAGCAGTGAATATTGCTCTACTAAAGAATGGATTCAACATTTTCTATGAAAAAAAGAGACAAAAAAAAAAGGTGAGGTGCTAAAAATAGTGTCAAGGTTGTGAGAAAGGAGGTGAAAATACTTTAATAGAAATGGAGATAAAGTTTAATAACTGGTTCAGTCAATACTGCTGTTGCCTGCTGTGTGTGCGTGTGTGTGTGTTTGTGTTAACAATACTGTTAATGCTTGTATCTCTCTGCTAATGTATCTCTAGTGAAACTCTGATATGAACAGGAAGTATTTGTGAAGAAAACTGGCCTTCAAAATCAGTCTGCAACCCATGAACAGATAGGACTTTCATGTTTTTTTTAAACAGCTTTCTCCATTATAGTGTAGATGGTTTCATTAGGTGAAAGAGAA
>NC_068981.1:191972409-191997745 GCF_001194135.2 Octopus bimaculoides
TATACACACACACACACACACACACACACACACACACACACAAGTATCCAAATATCAATAAACATTATCTATATATACACACCTTAACCATCCTATAAACAGTGTATAAACATACTGTAATGCTATACAGATAAATGTACACAGCTATGCTTTATACACATGTATATACAATAAGCTACATACAATATGTAAATATCAATAGACACATCTATATGCCAGAGTAGATTATATAGGTAAGAAGTTTGCTTCCCATCAACATGGTTTTGGGTTCAGTCCCATCATAGTGTGGCACCTTGGGCAAGTGCCTTCTATAATAGCCCTGGGCCAAACAAAGCCTTGTGGCTAGATTTGATAGATAGAAACTGCAAGAAGCTTATTATATTATACACACACACACACACATATATATATATATATATATATATATATATATATATATATATAAATAAATGGAGTTAAATACAGGTGTTATTCAAATTCTTTTACTTCCAACATATGTTTTGAAGACAACATTGGTATTATTCCAAAAGGAATAAAATGGTGTAAAACAATGTAATCTTCTCATCAGGGAAAGAAAAAAGAAGCCAAAGGTAAATCAAAGTCTTTTAAAGATAATTACACTAACAATAAGGCAACTACTAGCAAAACTATTTGGTTGATTATTCCTTATGGGAGGCAACTTAAATCTAATCTTCCTTTCCAGTTCCGTGAAGCTATTACTAAGAACTTTCGAGAGAATTTTAGGTATTACTCGATTATCAACTCGCATACGGTTAGGATTAGTTTTTCTGACACAAAAAATCTTTCACAAATTATCTCTTTACATAATATTAGTTTGTTAAATAAAAATCCAATTACTGAAAATACTAATATTAATCTAATACTAACCATCCCCTAGTAATATTAACAACAAGGTTATAATCTCTAAAGTCAATTCCAACAAAATTAAGTTTATGTCTAGTAATTCTAAGACTAAAAACTGTATATACCAGTGTAAAATTACTTCCAGTACCGATGTCTTTTTTTATATAGGTTCTTCTCAGTTATCTAAAAGAATTTCTAATCATTACTCTACATTTAGGGATACTAATAAACACAACAGTACAGGGCTTAGTAAATTAATTTGGTATCTAAAAGATCATAATAAAGAATTTAATTTAGCTTGGTTGATTCTCTCCATTTCATTCCCATACGATAAAGGCAAAGAATTCTGGCAACTCTGTAATAGTGAGTTCCTTTATATTCTATTTTCTAAGAATCCCCTTGTAAACACATTTATAGAGCATGTTTATCGATGTAAACTTTCACTTTCACTAGATATATCTATTTCCAAGCCTTTAAGCTTTTATTTAATTCACATATTGCTCTATATTTCTCCTTTATTAGTTTTCTGCTTATTCCTTTCTTTTACCCTTTCTCTTTCTATAGGCTACCTTTGACATTATATCTACTTATGGTTTTTTTTAAAAACTTAATAGCGTTCCTTTCAGCATTATACACATTCATCACATTCTGTTAAAATGTTTTATTGATGAATTTGGTTTCTTTCTTTCCCTGATGAGGAGATTGCATTGTTTTACACCATTTTATTCCTTTTGGAATAGTCAAATATCTGCCACAATAGCCTTGGATCAACCAAAGCTTTGTGAGTGAATTTGAAAGAAAGAGACTGAAAGAGGCCTGTCGTGTGTGTATATCTCCCCATCCTTCTCTTGACACCACATGAAGGTTGTAATGGGCATCATGCAAGTGATGTTTCTGCTTGCAGTCTTCCATGAAAAATGTGGCCAAGAGGAAACTTGGAAACAGGTGAGGGTTGGTGACAGAAAGATCAACCAGCCATAAAAAAAAAACTTAAACAACTTCTGTTTGACCCATGAAGCATAGAAAAGTAGATGCAATGATGATTGTGAAATAAATGAGCAGCAGGCAGCCTCAAGACATGGCTTGCATTGGTGCCATATTTACCACTCATCTTAACATATTCTACAGAAATATATTATCTGATGAATGTCCTGTCATTACCATAATCAATGATGGTCAGGTGATATGCTAGAAAGGGGAAATTTAGAGGTACAGAAGGTGAGAGTTTACCTGATTTGACTGGTGAGTCTTGAACTGATTCTTGAGTTAATGGGGGTAAAAAATAAGTACCTAAAGTTTTGTACAGTGGGAATGAACTCAAGCCTTTGTAGTTCAGAAGTGAACTCCTTATCGTGTGGATAAATTTTATCAATATACATACACATATACAAGGCTGTGTGGCTAAGAAGTTCACTTGGCAACCAAATGGTTTTGGATTCAGACCCACTGCATGGCACCTTGCACAAGTGTCTTCTACTATAGTCCCAGACTAACCAATCAATGCCTTTTCCATTTGTGCACGCGCACACACACACACACACACACACACATCTTTGGTTGAATTTATCACACATCATTTAACAAGCAATGTTGGTTTGTTTACATCCCTCTAACTTAGCAGTTTCACAAAAAGAGCCCGGCAGAACAAGTGTCAGACTTATGAACAACCAGTGTTGATTTGATCATCTAACCCCTTCAAGCTGGTGCCCCAGCATGATCATATATTGAAGCAAACTAATATATATATATATATACACACACACATATATATATATATATATATATATATATATATATATATATACACACACACACATATATATATATATATATATATATATATATATATATACATACATACATACACACACATATACACACACAAAGGAATTATATGAAGATTGGAAATCATCCAAGTGAAAAGAATAATGATAACAATCTGAAATATTGATTTCTAACAGCAATGATATATCATCCCAAAAACAGAGCAATGCAGTAGCAATACATACATATATAACACACACACAAACAAACATGGATAGTTTGAATGCACCAATCATTGATACAGATATGAAAGATAAGTATTATATAAGCATGTTTATACACACACAAAGGCTTGGTCATGCAAAGTGAATATAGAAAAGGGGGAAAAAAAAAGAAACAAAAGATCATTCTTCTTATTTCCTTAACAGATTAGTTTGGTTAGAATGATTTACTCTGAGAAGTATGCTTGTGTGAAAGACAATCTGTTACAAAACCTACAAGGATCAGTGAGACAACAATTGTATTAATTCTAATTTGCTATCAGAAATGGTACTTAGAGCTTTACAATAGAGAATCCAGTAATAGCAATGTGAAGACTTACTCAACATAATCTAGTTCTTGTAAACTAGCTACTGAAATAAAATACTATCAGGACTGGTAGGTGGCCAATAGAAGGGGGAAAAAAAAGAGAGAAATAATAAGAAATAATACCACTTGCTCAGCAAACATCCTTTCCAGATAATTTAGTTTCCATTTGTTCTTTATCTCATGCCTGTAAAGTGTCCATACCAGAAATAAATATCATAAATTTATATTTATAATAGCAACATAACTTTGCTTCAGAACAGTTGCCAAAAAAGCAAAGATCAATCTAATTAATATTATAGCCAATATTTTGACAAGATCTGTCAGTGTAGCCTAATTCACTCTTCAGTAGAAGTCGATACTGCAACTTGATTCAAATCTAAGTCAGAAGAGTTAAACTTGGCTGTTCTGCAAGCTATCACTTCTGATGAATAAAGTGAAATTACAATAACTTTTATAGTCAATGTACAGTTTCTACAGTAACAACTGGCTTGAAATCTAAGTCTAAGTTTGGTATTTTATGATTAGACTTTCAGCTGGTGATTGCTATATAACACAGAAACACCAAAAAGACCATTGCAACCTCTCCAAGACTGATGAGTTTGATGTCATTAGCACTCCATTGCAGATGAACACCTGCAGAGAAGACACAAACATGAAATAGGTTCTAGAGGGCTGATGTTCTGGGAAAAAAGGACGGGACATAGTGGTTAGTGCAGGGAAAGGAGACTGGATACACTAAGAGTGACAAGAGGTGGAAAGATGAATGAGTTGGTGGCATCTAAGTGGTGGGGGTAAGAAACCAACCAGCTCTGAGGAACAGAGGCCATTACAGTAACAATAGAAAAGACAAAGGAGAACCAAAGGCTGAAGTATGTACATTAGTGATTAAACTGCAATTAGTCAAGTGGCCCTTTTCTAGATGCAGTCCATGATACATGACATGTGCAGCAGTAACACTTTCCCAAATGTGGGATAAATGTTCCAGGCCTTGTAGAATGTCAGCAGTTGTTTGGGGCTGAAATATTGTATAATGAGACTAACTATTAAATGTCAACCAAGCTAGGTCAAAAGAATCTCATGTTTTCATTGTTTGTGTTTAGAGCATGTGATAAACACAATATTTCGAAAAGAACACAGGGAGCTGGTAAGCTGTTGGTAGCATCTGTTAGTTAATAAAACAGAAAATATTTTCCCTTTGGCTTTGTTATTTTTTTCTGTTTTTATTCTGCTGCAACAACCACAAAGAAAACAGTTTAGTTGTGTTTGTGAACTCTAGATTAGGGGTGATTAAAATTGAAAAACTGATAGAAGCCAAGAGGAAATATAAAAGTGAATATTAAAGAGCATAAAACATCAAAAAGAGAACAACTTACATTTTGTCGCTCACCAGTAATTTGAGCAAGACAAACCATCTCTTTACCAAAGTGGCTGAATGCATCCATGAAATCCGTGAAATTTGAAACGCGTTCTAATTTCACCAAACTGGCCAAAACCTGTAAAAAAACAAAAGAAATCAATTTAGGCCATTGATAGATATATACAATATTATGTATGATCCAGAAGCCATCAGAGGGAAACCAACTATGAGTGCCATGTGAATTTTGTAAGACAAAACCTTTGAACTTCCGGAACTGGTGTCATGAAAGATTAATTTATTTCAATTTATTTTCCCTTCCCTTACAGCATGACTGATTGAAACCAGTCATCTGTTATAATAAAAATGTAAATAATTTCTTCCTTTGTCTCTGATAAAGTGCTGAAAACATCATCTTTTCCACTTTTAATTATATATTTGAACAAATATGGTAACAAAAGGGTAAATCTAATTCAGTATGTCCTATAGTTGCTAATCGGTAAGTAGGGTACTACAGAAGACTTTTGTAGCATTTAAAGAACAAGCTCCCTTTTAAGGATCTTCAAAATGAAGGAGGAAGGAAATGTTAATAATGAAAGGTCTTCAGCTAAAGACACTGATTAAATGCTAAATTTAATTAAGTACAGCCATGTTATGGGTCTTCTGAGACGGGGCTGACCAAATCTACCAAACAAGGAAACTCTCTCTCTCTCTATCCATCTATCTAGCTCACAGTACAAAAGGCAAATGATTCTGTATGGCAGTGTTTCTCAACCTTTTTAACCCTTGCGTAACCCTTAAAATAAATTACGTGTCTCAAGGAACCCCTGCACAAAAAAAATTATATACCATATCTTTCTCATTTTTTTCATCGTAGTTCACATAGTAAATATATATATATATATATATATATATATATAAAGTCTGTCATACCGGCCATGACGAAGGGAAATAGCCCTGAAACTCGAGTCGCCTTTATATATATATATTTATATTTTTATATTTGATCCTTTATATTGAACACTCAATATTTCATCTACATTCAATACTTTCTTTCATGGTGCCATCCATTTTTATTTTATATTATATATTATATTATATATTGTATATTCCATATTCTATACCCCACATTGGTTCTGCAGGAATATAAATAAAACATAAAAAACAGACAGTGTTGGAACTCTTTTAAACAAAATAATATATATATATATATATAGTGTCCATAAATTACAGCATCACTAAATATATCCCCAATGATTGTTATATTTTTTTGATAACATAATAGGTTAGATCAGATGATGTCTATATTACAATAACCAATAATATGTTGTGCATATGTAGTAATATTATGATCATGAAATTAACATTAGCTTATCTCACTCTTTCTCATGGAACCCCTAGGAACCTTTTGCGGAACCCTAAGGTTCTGGTGAACCCTGGTTGAGAAATGCTGCTGTATGGCAATAAATGAAGAAAATGGGCAATAAATGAAGAATATGCCATGTTAACTTACAAGAAGATAGGTGTGTGTTACAATATTAAGAAAGTAACTGTGAAGTGAAAGTATTAACAGAGATATGCAATAAGAGGGAAGAGATGTGTAATGCAAATAACTCCAGGTACTGGAGTTGATAAAATAAAGTGCTAGGTAAGTAAATCAACTTGTCCACTCCTCTCAAAACTGTTGCCCTTGGACCCTGTTCAAGTTGAATGTTATGATCTTAGTTATTTATATACCAATGGAAATTGGGTAACCAGACTTACAAGTCCTGGGGTTCAAGAAAATAAACAAAAACTAAACCTACAATTATTTGCAGATATGCATACCTGCAATAAACTCCCCTCATATTGTGTCTATTAATGTTGCAACTCCCGTTTTGATCAATTATGTAATTCAGATATCCTTTATGATAAAATTAGGAAAATTGATTACATGTAATTTTTATTTTATTTTGTTTTGTTTTCTTTAATCATGCATACAACTTGCCTTGCAAATGTATTCCAGATATAATGAAAAAGTTAATCTTTGCTGCAATAACTCTCACTTGCCTTCCCAAAGGAAAAGTGAACCTTTGCTGATGATTATAAGTGGAATAACAGAATTGCTTTGGTACGGTCTCAAAACCAATGAAATATTGAAGAGTTCACTAAGATCTAAATCAATGGAGAAAGCTATTGAGAAATTAATATACAGGAGTCATCACAGGGAGAACAATTTAGTTCAATTAATAGTTAGCCTTAATACATTTTATGCCACACAGTATCTTAACTCTCTTATCTATTATATATGGAAGAAAGAAAAATGTATGCATTTTCACATTTTCTTATCTAACAAGTAGTAATTCTAAAGAATTACATCTCTTAATAAATATTCTAGCAACCAAGGATTTCTAAGTATCTAAGAAATCTAAATTGAAGATTGTGTAGACTTGACAGTAATATGATTAAAGTAATACAATATTGTATCACAACTGATAACTGTAACTGCACACACAAACACACACATCATTATAGTTATCTATTCCAAATATATCCTATGAGAAGAATGAAAAACAATAAGATATATCACAAGGATTCAGCCTGGCTTATTTATAAATATGTATTTTAATAATCAAATTGTTTACCACACATTTATATTTGAAGAAATTTAGGTGATAAATGATCAAAATTGCACAGTACAATATTCTATAATCAGTATTGATTTTGTATCAAAAATAACCTTCTTTTCTTTTATACAATAGAAACGCGCACACACACACACACACACACACACATTACTGAAAATTTGGACAAAATTGTAAAGAACTAACATCAGGAAGAATATTTAAAAATTTTCGTATATTTATTTTTTCAGTTCCATCAAATAATTTGTGTATATAAAGCATAAGGAGTGTGTATGTATGGATATGCATCTAAAACAAATGAAAAAATATATACACACCTTAAATCTAATTTCAAAACAAATTATACACAAATAAATAAATAAATAAATATGGACATTAATATTAGATATTAGAGTTTCATTAAATCAATTACTGTATATTTTCCATTATTTAGCTATCTCATTTTCAGTCGTCATAGGTGAAAAGTATAGGAAATGCAAACCATAGAGAGATAACTTTAATAAAACTTTTCAAAATATATATATAGAGAGAGTATGTGCATATAACTCTAGGGATAAATGCATACAGGAACAAATATATACAAGCTCTGATGAGCTGTATAATTAACATGAAGGATATTGAATTTACATCTGCACTCATAAAAAAATTTGGGTTATTTACATACAGAGACAAACATTCAACATTCTCTTTGTTCCTTCATTTCTCTATACCAGCATGGGTTGGACGAACATATGAAGCTTTGTTTTACAGTCTATGACCCCCACTTCTTATCCACTAACCCTTACTTGTTTTTTAAGCAATGCCTCTCAATCTCAATGTCTTTTGAGGGTGCAAAGCCAGCAGATGATTTATTGACAGGAGAAATGATGTCACTGCTTGTTGCTCAGCAATCATCAGAAAAAGAACACATATAAGAAAAAAAAACAAAACAATAGACAACACACGCACGTGTGCATGTACGTGCACACACAGCAGGATTCTTTTCAGTTTTTCTCTACCAAATTCACTCACAAAGCTTTAGTTGGCTCAAGGCTATAGTAGAAAAGACTTCCCAAGGGTACCACAAAGTGGGACTGAACCTGAAACCATGTGGTTGGGAAGAGCATTTCTTGATTGCACAACTATACATCTAATTAAATATTCAAATCTCAAATATGCAAATGTGGCGATAATCTTTTAAATTTCCAGTTGGGTTACAATTAAACCTATTAAATATTTTACTGTTTTTGAGTAGAATTATATTTCTTCAACTGTCAATAATAGCACAGAAGACAGTACTGCAACTAACTTTTCTCGGCCATCTCCTCGCATACTACTCTCATTGTCCAAAAACTATGCATACACCAGTAAAACCATGAGCTTTGTAGATTCAAAACAGATGCCTCTTTCTCTCTCTCTTTTATTTTTGGTTAAATTGATGAAAACAGAAATGGAAATTTTTGCTAGATGGTTCTACTGTTCAAAAATTTGGAACAAAAGTATTTTTGAAAGACAATGCAAATAAAGCTTGCAATGGTCACATGTCTGAAAACACATGCAGATTTCTTGAGTATAACATTCAAGAATATTTCATTTGCATGAGCAAGTCTTTTGAAAATGCTGGATAGTTGATTAGTGTGCATTTTATCCTTGGAAAATTGCAAGTTGTTTCTGAGCCTCATAAAAACTAACCAAATTTATATTTATAAAAGAAAGAGAAACAGGAAAAATTTCTGCAGAAGCCTCCAGTTACAAAATTGGCCACAGTATTGACTCTTGATAGCATATTTTTGTTGAAATCCATAGCCTTTTGTTCCAATCAAATTTGGAAATACTGAAGGATTTAATAGAATGACTTATTAAGCTAATGTTAGGAACATAAATTAACATGGAATTTTAGCTAAAGGTTTTAAATTAGATCACTTTAAAACAAAGCTTGCATCATACAAACTGGGTGGTGTAAGGTAGATGGGTATTGAAAGGTTTAACAAATACAGAATCTACAAATAAGTAAAAAGAATAAATTTGTATCTGCTTCGTTTGATCACAAATCACTTCTTAATTTTCAAAAACAAAAAAAGAAATCTATGTCCATACATGCATGGCAGGTTTCATGTGAAGATGTGCTACATAGGTTAGTAAGAAAGAGTTACATTCGATTAGGCTTTGTGAAAGATAAAAAAGAAATCTATGAAGAACTCATTATACTCTAAATGATTGGACCGTGAACATTGAAAAAAAAAATAAATAAAAAATGTACAACCCGTTTCCATGGAAATTACATTATATTTCTGTTGATAGACGTTAAAGAGAATCTGAGAGTCTGCAAACATGTCTCGGCTAAAAGAGAGCTTCGCTAATCAATGTAGAAATGAAGAGAAACTGACAAAAACACAAATCAGCATCAAAAGACGACTATGAACTGATTGGTTATTTTCTCTGTTCAGAACATTAAAGATTGTGACACGTGTAGATTAAACATTCACACTGGAGATCAACCTAAGTTCTTTCATCCTCCTTATCTTTCTTTCTTTCTTTCTCTCTCTCTCTCTCTGAGGGGTCTTCTTATCAATGTGATGATAGTTAATCTTAGCTGTACAATTTTCTTTTATCTTATGACATGTCACAATGGTAGAACAGGATAAATGGGGTGGTCACTGGATGATTCCAAACTTGAGTTGATTTAGTTTCGATGCTCCCACTGCATTAAATATGTTAACTCTAAACGGTTTAATACACAGTCAGACAGGCTGAAGGTGCAACTCATTGAGTGGTGGGTGGAGGAGAGATAGATATACTTAGTGATTGTGAGTGAGTGAGTATATTACATTATCAAGTTCAGCCGAATGTAGTAGACAGAGAACAGAGGAAACAACAATGGAGAGAGGCAACTACAAAAGCATCAGTTGAGGGACCAGGTTATGAAAGTTACAGAAAGAGTTGGTTAGGAACAGAATTAGCAAAGACAAGATGCAGTTTGTGCTAATAATACAACTACAAGAGCAGTTAGGAGTCTCTGTGACCTAAAATTTAAAGACTTGGGGAAGGTCTTTAACAGAGCTCCACTCTATGGCCTGATCATTGCCAGGGAAACCAAGAGTAGATGACTGGCTTGTAAGAGCCATACAAGCCCTGTGAAAAAGCTAGGACAGAGTTAGCAATGAATTCAGTATCGAGTTTAGAGTCAAAGTATGGAGTGTCAGTATTCAGTTCTCAGTCTCCTCTCGTTTAATATAGAGAGCTCCAGGTCATAACTGAAGAGCTTAAAACTGGTCATCCTTGGAAACATTTGTACTTACTAAATTTAAAATTTAGAGAGAAAATTTCAGACCTGGAAAAAAAAAATCCTAAAATTTAATGGTTTCAAAGAAAACAGAGTAAAGACTGAAGATGACAGGACCCTATTACTATCCACTTTGTTATGCAGAGAAAAGATAGATAGAAATTCCATATGGAGTCCCCAAGTAAATTATGGACACATGAGAGCTGACAAAAGACTAATGGTGATTTTGTGGTTTTTAGAGAGTTGGTTCAATCATAAAAACTTTAGGTGATATTACCCAGAACATGTACATTTGTGATGGGTCATCCTCCAAGTTGGACCATTTTCCATTACTAAAAGGAAAACCCAGCCTTCATTGCATTCTTAGTTACAATGTGAGGAATATGTGTGTAGTTTCCATAGAAAACTATCAGTGATTGTAAAGTACAAAAAAACCCACTCCATTTTGTAGTGAATTCAGTGAAATTTAGCAAAGTGTTGTGATGTATCAGAACTCTATAGATCTCTGCTATCATAACATAATTAGTAAGATATAAGCAAACAAACTATCACTTTGGATAACCCAAGTTCACATTTTTAGATGCAAAAAGAAAAACCTATCATTTCTTGTTCAATGAAAGAATGTAAATAAAATAAGTTTTCAGAAAAAATTATTATTATTATTATTATTATTATTATTATTTACTTTAATCTCATAGAATATGTCAGAAGTCATACTTTTAGCAAAACCACATAACTTGTTATTAGCAATAATGTGTTGCCAAAGTCCGAATTACTTTACTGAATACAAATATTGATATCATTTTTCCCCAACTTTACTTCCTACAGAATCTGCAAGATTACAATGTTTCATAGGGTTAGCCCTTAGTATTTGTTACTATGCCAACTAAATAGGAAAAAAATACATTTATATATATATATGTATATATATATATATATATATATATATATATATATATATATATATATATATATATATTCACATACACACACACACACATATATATATATATATATAACACATATAACACACACACACATATATCACACACACACACATATATCACACACACACATACACACACACACATATATTATACACACACATATCACACACACACACACACACACACACACACACACACATCAAAATAAAAATAAAACTTTATTTGATTTTTAGTACACCACACTGAGGTGGCAGGAAGTCGTTGGGAATTGTTCCAAAGAGAACCTATAAATGATATTTAAATGAACTACCATTAAAAGATTTGCAGAAGGAAAGTCCAAAACTGTAGCAAATTACACATGAGAGAGAACAATTTAAGTTGATAAATGCAAGTAATATTTTGTTTAGTGTAGCATTAAACCCACCATATTTACATTTCTGGCAACCACAAGAAATAGAATACAGGCAGAGTATGGAGACAATACAGAGCAGAGAGGTAAGGTAGAGAGATAGAAGATAGAGTACGATCAAGTTTGACTTTGAAAAAACAAAAAAAAAACTGATCAATTTTGATGTTCAATACAAAGCATTTGTAGTTTATAAGTAAACCCGTTTAATAGCAAACCATCTGAGATCAGCCATGGTTGATATGAGATTTCAATTGGTCAACTTCAGGCTGATGTGAGAGAATTTCTGTATGATCACTGAACTTGCTTCACTGTATTTCACTCTGCCTTAGGCAATGATATTAACCCTTCTGTTACTATATTTCTATTGAAATACAGTCTTTGTTTCAGTTAATTTTGAATCTAATGAAGAATTTAGTGAAATAACCTTGCTATATTAAGCTGTGTTTGAAACACAATTAACATGAAATTTTAAAGGAAAGTTATAATTCTGATCACTTTTAACATAGAGAGTGTATATTGTAGAACCAGAAACAGTAACAGACAGATTGGTATCAGAAGGGTTAAAACATGGGCTGTAATGAGCCAACAAGGGTGGCTCTACATGACTGTTCTATTACAACGAATCATATACTATCATCTTTTATAAAAAAAAAAAAAAAAATTACAGTTGTTTAGTTTATTTTAGGTCATATTGGAGTATTACATTTTTTTTTTTTGTAAAAATATCTAAATACAATGAGCTAAGAAGTAAAAGTTATAAAATTATGATTTATAAAAGTGTCAATAGAATTACCGATGAAAAGCATTTAATCTAGTGAAAATGTTAAATATTACCAAATAAAATTCACATTAAACTTTTAATGATTTTCAAATTTACATTTGATTAATCGTTAATAAGTTATTGATTAAAACTCTAGTTTAAATGGGCTTTTTATGGCTTCTCAGAGGATAAAGAATAACATCCATTGACTTTCGGGGGCTTCAAAGAATGGTGGACATGGAGAAGAAGCCATGGTTCATTGATTCTATAGTAGGAAGAAATACATTAGAACTGGAGAACAAATAAAGGAATAAAGGGTTACACTTGTCCTCATAGCTGGAGGGTTGAAAGCCACAGGCATGACCACCACTACTCACCACACACTACAGTCCCTGCTGCAGCTGTACACTTCATCAGAAC
The DNA here is from genome assembly GCF_001194135.2 of Octopus bimaculoides. Taxonomy (NCBI): domain Eukaryota; kingdom Metazoa; phylum Mollusca; class Cephalopoda; order Octopoda; family Octopodidae; genus Octopus; species Octopus bimaculoides. Next base: position 191,985,402 of record NC_068981.1, read on the forward strand.
CTTTCCTATCTATTTCTTGATGTCACCATTCTACTATCTTTGTCACCTGTGACATGAGCCTGCTTCCTGTCCATCCACCCCCTGAAAATGTGTTAATGGAGTCCTGAAATCAACATGCACACATATAAAATGGGCATGCTCTATTTCCCAATTCCTCTGATAAAACCTTGGTTGGTCTGAAGCTATAGAAGACAACAATTGATGCTCAAAAGGCCATTAGGCAGTCGATTAGATCGACCCAGTATGCAACTGGTACTTAATTTATTGACCCCAAAAGGATGAAAGGCAAAGTCGACCTCAGAAGAATTTGAACTCAAAACATAAAAACAGATGACACACTGCTAAGCATTTCGCCCAGCATGCCAGTGTTTCTGCCAGCTCACCACTTTACAACCATTAGATATTGTCAAGACAAGGATACACACAAATACACATTTATATGTGTGCATGTGCACACACAATTTTAGTTTCCATCTCCCAAATCCACTCACAATGCTTTGGACAGCTTGGGGCTATAGCAAAAGACCCTTGCCCAAAGTACCACACAGGGGTATTGCTCAAAATCACATGACTGGGGAGAGATTTTTTTTTTTTAAATTACAAATACTTTTAAAAAAGAAGTTACTTTTTATCCTAAAAGTGAATGTTTTGTAACATATTATTCAGTCAAATGATAAAAGCCCAATAATAAATCTATGTGATATCAATATGTTCTCCTCCTCCTCCTCCTCCATACAAAGTCTACAATATTTAGTGAAAATTGGTGAAGTTTCCTAATTGGAATTTTACTGGATTTCTTCACCCTGCTTTTATATGAATATAATATTCATAGTTGTTGTTGCTGAATAACCACAGGTTAGTCCTGATCAATCAGTTTGATCAAACCATCCTGGCAATGACCATTTGCCTTTTAGTATACCTAGGTTTACATTCCCTAACATGACATTTTTTTTTTTTAAGATGGTAGGAGTATACCAGATCACCTTGAACCTTGTTGATCCTGGAAAGATTTGAACTTGTGATGTAGAGGACAGAAAAAGAAGTTTTCCCATACATCATCCTGTGAAACACCTTGACACATCATTCATGATGCTTCATGGAGTTATTAAGTGTTCCAGGTTTTTCAACACCTGGCACCCTCACCCAGCCAGGGCTGCTCAAGCCCCAGTTTGTATCTAGTTATGCTGCCACTTCCACCTCCTCATCCACAGCCACTTTGAGGCAACCTCCATGACCTCCATGACCTCCATACCCAACTTGATTGTCTTCTGCCTACTGGCCCGCCATTATGTCCAGTATGTTTAGAAGAACCTAATTTTCTAAACAAAACAATAATATATTTAGGTGATCAAACTGAGAAATAAATATCATAGAATTAATTAAGCTATATTCCATTTTGGAATGGTAATTTTTTCCTCAATAGTTAATTAAAACTAATTAGTGTGAAACACCAGCATAAAAATAACATGCAACAATGAACTACTTCAAAGTAGGGCACTCCATTTCCGGCACTCAACTATCTCAATTGTTTACAGTATTTAATATTCAGATCAGAAATGAAAAGGAACATGGTAATGGAATTTTGGGAAGAATCTTACACTGAAAAAAAATTTTTAATAAAAACAAAAAAAAAGAAAGAAAGAAAAGAAAAATTAAAATACAGCTTTAATGTGTCATTAGTGTTTGCATATTTTCTGTGCAGGTTTCTTAGTGGCTTAGTTACTGTCTGGTTGATGTTATTTTGAAGAAGAAAAAAAACTTTAAGCTTCATATTATGTAAATGATCACATAAACATTTTTTCCCAATGGGATTTGGTATATCTCGTAACCTACTATGTTAACAAAACTCAAATTCTGCTTATCTCTTGCAAAACATAAAATTCCACTTTCATTTTATTTATTTATATATATATATATGCACACACATCTATATAACACATTGCATATGTTATGATTAGCTATCTCCAATGGCCTTCTCTCTTGGAAATCCAATACAGTGTCTGAAGATATAACTAAGCAAGATAACCATTTGCATTAATCTTAATCTGATTTTCGTTACTGTTTGGGGGGGAAAAAAAAAATCTTGGTTGTTTAGATGGTGATTTGCAGAGAAGAGAAAATCAAAAATGCAAGATCAGTTTTTTATTTTTTTTATGACAAAACTTTCTACTGACTAAAAATCTTGATGAAAACAAAAAAGTCTCAAAAATGTATTCAACAACTATGTTATATACAAAACCCCCAAAAAAACCCAGAAAAATCTAACTTGCTGGAATTGTTGTTGATGAAACAGAGAAACAAATTTGCCAAAAAAATAAAAAATTAATTTTTAATGTTAAACCTGTTGATTTCTTTTTGCTTTTGCATGTTAAATTCTAAATTATTGCTGAGAATATTTTTACTTGTCTATTTCTTTAAAGACTTATAAAGAATGTTTTTTAAAAAAATGTATGCACATTAATCTGCCTCCTGATATTTGCTTTTAAATAATCATTTCTAATATTTCAATAAAGATTTAAAATAAGCAGCAGTGTAACTATCTTCAATGCTAGCTTCATAAAAAGTACCTTTTATTGTTAAGCTTTTATATAGCATTGAGGTTTCAAACAGAACACAAGCATTGTTGACAGTGCCATTAACCCCTATGATACCAACCAGCCTGGTTCTAAGATACAAACTCCCTGTTCTAATGTGAGCTTCATTAGACATTTTCAATCAACATCTTTTACTAATTTACATTCCAGACAACAGCATAATAATGATAAAAATTATTCTAATAATTTCGTTATTATTTTCATAATTAATAGAAATAACGACTGTGTTTCACCAGAAATATGATAGATAAAAGGGTTAAGAACATTATGTGTAGCAAAAACAAAAGAAAACATTTAAAAAATTATAAAAAAACAAAAGTTGAGAAATCAAAAAACAAACCGGCAAGTTTAATTTCTATTTTTCATAGATATCAAAAAAGTTGCTATTCAGTGGAATAAAATGAAATAAGGCTAACTTTTATTCCTGTAATTTATCATCAAAATAATTTTCATGTTTGTTTGATGTTCATTTCCTCCATACTAGCAGTGGACAAAAGCCAGATGCCCTTCCAGTTGCTAACCCTTACCTGTTTTACAAGATAGGGAGATTTTTTTTATATACTACATGTCTTTGAATGTTGTTGACTGGGAATATCAACAAACATCAGTCTTTTTTTTTTTTAAACTTTTCACACAAAGCAAATAATGTATATGCACAAACAGATATACATTTACACACAAGTGTGTGTGTGTGTGTGTGTGTGTGTGTGTGTGTGTGTGTGTGTGTGGATGTCCACTTTGGCACCTCAACACCACTATTTTTATCTCTTTCTAGTTCCACCCTTTCTTCTATAATGTGAGTAGCTGTGTAGCTCCCCTGCAGCATAAACTTGCTCTAGACCATTCTCTCTCATTTCACTTGGAGTTTGTAGTTTTGCAAGTGGTATAATAACCTTTGAAAAAATGCAACCAGAACACATTGTTAATAGGTTGGCATTAGGAAGAGCATCCAGCCATAGAAACCATGCCAAAGTAGGCAGCATGGTACAATGCAGTCCCTGGAATCACCATATCCTATGAAACTGTTGAACCCATGCCAACACAGAACATGGATGCTAAATGATGAGGACCACACACACATAAGACAGTTTCTGTCTACTAATTTCACTGTAGTCTAAGGCTTCAAGACATTTTGCCCAAGGTGCTATGCAGTGGAATAGAACTCAAGCCCATGTGGTAACAAAGCAAACTTCATATCCATGCAGCCATGTCTGTAACTGGCTATGAATGGGAAATTAAAATTTCTGAAAGTAACTGCAGAGAATCTGAAGAAAATTAGCAGTCTTTTGTAATTGTTACTATCAATGTTTTGTAGGATTATATTAAAGGGATTTAGTGCTAAAGTAATGAAATTAAGATGTGGAAAAGATAGGTAGGATTTCGAAAAGAAGTGGAAATAAGGGAGTTGTTGAATGCAATAAAACAATCTAATGGATATGTGTGTGAATTTAAAAGATAGATTGTACTGAAATCATCATTCCATGTTTGCAGGGATCACATGGAATTCATTGAGGCAGATTTAATACAGTCAGATGTCCTTCCTGTTACCAACTTTCACATCTTTCCAAGCGAAGTAATAGTTTCCCTTGACCAGAAATGTTTCTCATGAAAAACTGTGAATGCACAACATTGCTTATATGACGATAATGCTTGTCTACAATTATCACAGGCTGTCAAGATGAGGGCACACACAAACACATACAATGGGCTTTTTTCAGTTTCTATCAATCAAATCTACTGACAAGGGTTTCATCAGCTAAGGTTTTAGTATAAGACACTTACCCAAGATGCCACACAATGGAATTGAACCTGAAACCACGTGCTTGAGAAGTGAACTACTCAATTCAAATGAGAAATATTTAATAGTGTAAGAAAGCATGTTATGGTAATGTGAACCTGAAAAATGAGTAACCCATCAAGAGTTGATAAAGGTTAATCACATGATCACCGTGTGACCAACCAGATTATCAGATGTTTTTCACATTGCACTTTGTGTCATTTTAGCCTTTGAATGATGCCACCACACTGGCTACGGAAGCAGGCTAACATTCCCCCAAATTTAAAGGGGGACTGGAGCAATGTGAAAAAAAAGTGTTTTGCTCAAGAACACAACATGCCATCTGGTCTGCAAATCGAACCCATGATCTAGTGACTGTGAGTACAACAGCTTAACCTCTAGGCAATGTGCCTTCACAATAAAGGTTAATATTGAATATAAAACAAAGAAAATACCAAAGTTCTAATTGGTGCAAATAGATCTGAAGGACTGAGGCAGCTGAAGTGTGGTTAAATTTGAGGTTTTACAGGCTTAATACCATCATGAAATGATATACAATCTGAAATGATATACACGTGCGCGCACACAGAATCACAGAAACAGAGGAGGAAAATAAGTGAGTGCATGTACATATATATTTTGAGAGAAGGGTTAATGTGTGATGGTGAACTTGCTTAATATAAAATCAACATAAAATGTAATTTTGCTTTCAATTTTTTTCTTTTTAATTTTTGAATACTGTTGTTTTTGTAAATTTCATTTTAAGATAATACAAATTTACCTTGCGAACATTATTATTAATTTCATCATTTTGTCTATAAGTAGCAAGAAACTTGATAAAAGTTAAATTATTGTATGCTACAAGCCTTATTTCCTGATATTGCCCATGATGGTAAAAATATACTTCTAAAGTTACTCATGATCATATGAGAAACACGATATTCTATAATCTTCAGATTTTACACTGAAAATATACTTAAGACTTCAAAGCAGAAAAGTAATCAGAATATATGTTTATATAATCAACTATAAATTATAATCAGCGAAATTTGAGTGAAAAATTACTTTTTTTTTTTTGATGCATGAAAGATTTTTACATTAATTGTAACTATATCAATGGAGGAAAAAAAACATTTGTTTTTAAAGATGGATTGATGATGATAAATGACTGAATGAATGGTAATCTTAACCTTAAAAAATGTATGTTTAAGGTTTAAATTAAGAAACAGCTATCTTTAATTTTTATCTTAATTACTGCTCACATGATTGAGATTAATTATTTCTCTCTCCCACCCATCAGGTAACAAAAATAAGCTATTTTTAATGCCCAATGCTCCCTCCAGCATTCAATTACATCTACTCTTAATTAAAGAGACTCCAGGGTTGAGAGAGAGAGAGAGAGAGAGAGAGAGAGAGAGAGAGAGAGAGAGAGAGAGAGAGAGAGAGAGAAAGAGGTTCGATAAATATAGAATATCTAGGAATGAGGAGACACCATGAATATAAAAAGATTTTCCCTACACAGGTGTAAACTTAAATGAAATACATGTCATAAAAATTCTATTTTGTGATAAACCCTTCAAGTTCGCAAAGCTACATTTAATACTAAATCCCTTCTATCAAAATCAACAAAGTGCAACATCAATTCCTTAGTTTGATAGAAATAGAATGAAACTGAGCAAATTCTAATGTTGTTCTTAGAATAATTGCTTTTAGCAAACAAATAACACAAATACTGAAATACATTTCAAGATTACTTGTAACGTTGAAGAACTAGAATTCTTATGCTTACATAAAGTAATTAGATTAATTTCATTTATTTACACTGTAATTGGTTTTACTTAACATTATTTCATGGAAGGCAAGTGGCTTAGTGGTTAGAGTGCTGAGACCACAATCATAAAGTTACTGGGCTCAATTCCTGGAATGAGTAATGTCATATGTCTGAGTGAAGCACTTCATTTCAAATTGCACTAGTCCACTCAGCTGTAAATGGGCACCAATTGAATGCTAGTACAGCCTTCTCTTCCTCCAACACCATATCCTCAATGTTCTATTAAACCAAGATGATTCAGCATGGTTTATTATTGTCATGGCTGGGATGAGAAAGCTTATATGTCTACTCACAACTACATCAATACCTACAACAATTAGAGAAAGCATTGAGACCAGTTACTTAACCATACTCAAACAGAGGTGATGGCTGGTCCTACTTTATAGATTTCAATTAGTTTTCAAGAGAACAAGGTCCATCATCATCAGTTACCATCCATCTCCCATATCCGCATTGGCTGAACAGAGACAAGATCTTATGAGCTGCAGGACTGCTTCGGTCTCCAGTGTTTGGTTTGGCATAACTGAAAGCCTTTCCTGATGCCAACCACTTTACAGACATACTGGGTGGGTTTTGTTTTTGTTTTTTTCTTTTCTTGAGGCACTAGTGAAGTCTCTAAGTAACTTCCAAGACCAAGGAAAAACTGTCAACTGAGTGAGGAGTGAAGTCGAGAGGGAGGTGGATTTATGCCAGGTGTTGAGAGGTTAAAGTATGACAGGGGGACAGGCATAGTTGTCCTTGTTATAGAAGAGATATATAGCTACCCTCCACTATATCATATAAAGGTGGGTGGGAGTAGCTAGAAAGACGAGAATGATGATGAGGTGTCAGAGGGTAGTCTCAAGATATCATGAGGAAAATGTATTTTAGGTCTTGAAAATGTGAAGTGCTCATCAAAGGACCATGTACGTATGTGTGTGTGTGTGTGTGTGTGTGTGTGTGTGTGAACATAGAAAAAATATGGACAAGGAATTGGGAAGAGTAGATGGCTATAGAAAAATGTAGTGAATAGAATAAGGGTGGAGGTGTGGTTGATAATAAATATCAGCATGGCAGGAAGGAAGGTGAAAGGATAGGAACTGCTCAGGAAGAAGGAGGTAATAAGTTGATAAGTGGCAGTACGGGGAAGGGAGAAAAGCAAGGAAACTTTGAGAAGGAAAAAAAAAACAAAATGTGATAAATAAATAAGTTTTATAGGAAAACTTCTATTTGACATATTTATCGTTTGAGAAATTAACAACCAGCAGCTAAAAACTCTTCTTGATAGCTTAATACTGGTTGCTTTTAAGTCTCCTCAGTTTAGCACAAAATGGCAGCAGCTTGTTGTGATTGGCTGACATTTCTAAATCAATGAACACACAGACATTATCTGTCCTGTCAAAGCAAATCATTTAGCTTCAATGAATTCTCCAAGTTCAAATTATTCCTTTTCATCTCATTAATGTCTGTGGCTGTGTTATAAAGACACATCCATACACTTCTTCATTATAACCACCAATGCAGCCAGCATACAGTACTATCTTTTCCATTTAATCCTCGTTGACATAATGGCTATTGTTGAAAATGTCTAAATCTACATAACCCTACTGAGCATCTGGTTAGGGGTTTGTTTTGTTTTTGACGCCATATAATCCATTTGTCTTATTTGCACAAACATTTATGCAAATCATAAAACGCCAGACTTGTGATATTCTATAATAACTACCTTACATAATCAACAAGTCCAGTTTTAAATATAGAAATGTAAATTGAATATATAGACAACTAAATGGGTGTTTGAATATAGAAATTAAAAAGAATACTGGTATTGCAATACTGTCGATGTTCCAAAATATTTTATTCAATAATAATAAATATATGTGAAAGTTATCCATAAAAAATATATCTACTTGGATTTGTTATTTACAAAAAACCCATATTCATATTTTAATATCTCTTTCAGATTATACATACACACACATATATATATGTATGTATGTATCAGAATAGGCTTGCTAATGAAAACTAAGCTAGCTTCATAAATGGAAGCCAGTTTAGCTAGTGCTACTTAATGATTCCTTACAGGTATGTCTACATATTGATGAATGCGCGCGTGTGTGTGTGTTTGTGTGTGCACGCGCACGCATGCATGAGTATGTAACAAGCAATCTATATAGCTCTGGCCTCTTTGATAGTAGGCAAGTTTATTAAGTGCAAAATTGGATACTAAGTAGATAAGGAAATGAAATGCAGCCAGGAGGTAAATTGCAGCCAATAAAATTACTTCTATAAACTTTAGTCAATGCTTTCAGGCAATTAGAGCAAAAGTAAGCAAAACCAAATGAAATTCATTAGAAAATTCTCAGTTTCAAATTATCTCCCTTATTAAATGTAGTTATTTCAGCTATGATATTACAGAATAATAAACCATGCTGAATGAGTTGAAGAATGTTTGTTTTGCAATTATTAACATTGTTAATAATTACAGGTGGTAAGCTGGTAGAATCATTAGCACACTGGATGAAATGCTTAGTTGCAATTTGTCTATTTGTTGTGTTCAAATTCTGCCATGGTTGATTTTGCCTTTCAACCTTTTTGGGTTGATAAAATAAGTATCAGTTAAGCACTGGAGTCAACGTAATCAACTTACCACCGCCTCGAAATTGCTGACCTTGTACCAAAATTAGAAACCAATAATTCCAGAAGGAGGTTATGACAAACAAAACCCTAATGACTAACCCTTATGGTACCAGCCTGCCCAAGACTGCTCCTGGTTCTATGACACAAAGCTTCTTGCTTTAACCCTTTAGTGTTCAGATTAATCCGTCAAATGTAATGCTTATTTCACATTATTTTGAATTATTCAAGTTCAAGACGGATGTTCACAATATTTGCTTGTAACTTTGTTAATTTTTTATATACAGATTTGAAATTTTGTCAGTGGGTGCTTGTATACCAGTGGTTTATAGTTATGTGATTTTAGCTGATCTTTCTGATTAAATTTGACTTTTATGGGCAGATAAATTTAATTAACAAGTGTAAAAGCAAGAATATTATGAATAAACACTAAAATTGAAATTCTTAACACTTTCAATACCAAACTGGCTGAAACCACCTCTGGCTCTGTAGTACAAATGTCTTATTTTCATTAGTTTTCAATTAAAATCTTAGTCACAATTTATGTTCCTAACACTAGCTTAATGATTAAGTTATTTTACTAAATTCTTTGTTATATTTAAAATTAATTGAAAGAAATAGAGCATCTCAAAATAAATATGGTAACAAAAGGGTTAATGCATCTAACCTGTTTGGTTTGTTACTAAAATTATCCCAGATGTCAACCACCAACAATTTTGCCACTTTTCAAGATGAGGTACATTAATTTGAATTAATTAAAATACAGGTATCACTCAAACATTCTCATTGAAAATAAATTACAACTCTTACTAGTCAATATACCATTGGCTGTGTACTCTTATACAATTTAATGAATACATTTACATAACAGAATGCATCTAATAAAAAAAGCTCATTAACAGGTGAGACAAAGGTGAGTATAGGTATGTAAAATACTGAAAATTAATATTACTCACTTTTACATATTATTTGTAATAAAATGAAAGGAATGATAGTATTACTATCAAACAACAAAATATAGTTATGTCATATTTCTATCATGACACTGTCCTAAGCACCTTTTAAATAAGGGCACTTAGCAAAATGAACACATAGATGAGGTCTCAACCTGATATCCTTTTGCAGTTCTTTTTTGCAGCAAACAGTCTGCAAACTTTTTACCTTCCATTTATTTTTTCTACTTTATTGGAGTCACTGTTTCCTCTGTTGACATCCACCTCTGTTAATGATGCTTTTCTCCCAGTTCTGTGCTTGCTTTCTGGAAGACAAGACCTCACATAACGGAGACATGATGACAACCCGAAATTTCAAATGGTCATAGTCCTTTGATGGCAGAGGTACATTGTGGCTTTTTACATAAACAATATATGAATTAGCTATAGTTAGACATAATTCTGGAGATATATGGATCATCATACCTTATATCAGGACTCCAATAGTTCCATAGTCAAGGAAGCTGCTTGATACCAAGCAATATTTATAGTAAAAAAAAAAAAAAAAAAAGCTCACAGTATCAGTTGGTTGCCTCAGTGGATTGGGTCTTCCATGAATAGAAATTATGTGTTGAGTATATTTATTTGTTTCTTCTGCAACAGTTTCAAAAAAACTCTTTGGTAAAAATAAAAATAAATAGTCCAATGCTTGAACATCAGGAGATAGACTGTGTTGTGGACTAGTCTTTTCTGCGAAATTGGGAATTCTGGTTGATGTAGTAATCTTCAACCATGTTGCAGTAATGTTTTCAATATCATTTTCATCACTTTCATTCTCAAAATCTTCCTCGTCTGACGAAGATTCATAATTATCAATATTAGATTCATCCAAAGACAAATCACTGTTGTTTTCATTCATATTTTGTGCATCATCAAGAGTAAAACCTTCAAAGTCAGAATCACTACTTCCTGATGTCATATCATTAAAAAACTAAGGTATACAATTCTCTTCAAATGTAGAAAAAGACCAAAGAAGTCCCGAAAATTTCATGGTATTTTCACTTGAATAAAGGCAGGAAAGGTTTTATCTCACATTATCTCAAAGCTATGAGAATTCAATAACATGATTCGTTTATTTTCTTTTTAGCGATTTCATAGAGGAATCAAATACAGCCAGATTTGGCTGGTTCAAACAAATAAGGGGAAATTATTTTCAGCTGGTTTTCACCAATCTGAGCACTAAAGAGTTAAAGTGACCTAAATTAAAACCTTCCTTCAAAATTTCATGCGCATTTATGTTCCAAATACAAGATCAATAATGACAAAAAGTATTTTTCTAATTTCTTCATCAATATTTAATGCCCATATTCCATGCTAGCATGGGTTGGATCATCAGACCGGAATTGATGGATCCAAGGACCATATCATGCTTCACTGTTTCCATTATTTTCAGAATTAATGAAAACAAAGGAAGAGTATTTCATTTTTGTATTTGGTTTGCGAGATTCTTTATGTGAACTTATGACTTGAAATGTATTTCGTTGAATTTTATGCCAGTAATAAACATACACTGACCTTATTTCCCTTTTGTTATTTTTATTTGTCACTTTAACTATTTAACAAATTAACTAATCATTTGATTAATTATTCAGTTAATCAGTCAACTAGATTAGAACCAGTTCATGCATGCATTTAACGATGGCATAATGCCTCCTCCCCCTCTATACAACAAACAAGGAAGTGTAATTTCTTCAAAAATATGAGAATGAAAGGGTTAAAAGAAAAACATAAAATCAAAACAATTATAGATCTATTAATTCTTAACATGTCCCAGCAGATTTGAACATGAATATGCTATTTGCTTTTTGTCTTCAAAGAACAATATCTCTATACAGGCAATCTTAATGTTTGAAGTGTCTTGGTGACAAATATCCTCAGACAGAAGAGATTTGTACACATAAAGTGAAAAATAGCACAAGAACAGAGTGAGTACAAAATTTTTTTAAACATCAAATTGAAAGAAAAGCAGGAAATTTTAAGGTATTTTTTATTTATTTGGAATTGTGTGACAAATTGACATTTCCTAAAAGTAAAAAGCATTTATCAGCTGACCGGTCATTTTTATCAAGAAGTGAGCAATAAATTTAAAATTAGTTCCAAATACTTCCTATTTATTATTGACTTTAATACTGAGATAAAGGGGATACCACATCTTATAAATTGTTGTCTTTCACACATAAAGATAGATTCTAAAATGTAAGTGTAGTTTTGTCATACCATAACTAATTGAGCCTTGAGGTAAACTTTAGAAAGCTTCTAATAGAAAAATTCTAGATTCTAAAACAACGCATGAAGATAATTTCTAAATGGAGCCTTTTAATTTACATACTGCTATCACAGGAAAGACTTCTGAATACACACATGCATACACAAACAAATATGCATGTGTGTGTGTGTGTGTGTGTGTATATATATATGTATATATATATATGTATATATGTATATATATATATATGTATATATATATGTATATATGTATATATATATGTATATATGTATATATATATATATATATATATATATATATATATATA
>NC_068981.1:191997755-192015719 GCF_001194135.2 Octopus bimaculoides
TATATATGTATATATGTATATATATATATATATATATATATATATATATACACACACACACACACACACACATATATATACATATACACACACACACATATATATATAACCACTTATATTATGACGTTCAAACCTCAAGGGTATGCCCTGGCACTTGCCACTATCTATATCTCTCTCTCTCTTTCTCTTTTCCTTTACTCAACCATCCCATTTATATTCTGATCCTCGTTCCTTTCGAGTATGCTCGGCACTTTGCCACCATCTCTATCTTGCTGTCTCCTACTCTCTCTCTCTTTCTCCTTCCCCTGCACTTCCCTCAGGTTTGATAACCATGTATTTCCTTTGTAGCAGTGCACCTATTTCTGTCTTCCTTCCTGATCTCTCTCACACTCTCTCTCTCCAGTTGAGTAACCTTGTACCTCCTCTGCAGCAAGACACCTGTTTCTGTCTCTGTCTCACTATAACCTTTCATCATCTGACACAAGATCACTCCCTCCAATGCTCCTCTCCTCTCAAAGAAGATTTTTTTTGCCTTGCAAGTACTTGGTAACCCAGTCAGTGCAGGTGCCACTTAAAAGTACCCAGTCCACACTGTTAAGTGGTTGGCATTTTGAAGGGCATCCAACTGTAAAAACCTTGCCAAAACTGACCTCAACTATGCTTGTGCCACATTAAAAGTGCTAAGTCTACTCTGCTGAATGATTGGAGTTAAGAAGGGCATCCAGCTGTAAAAATATTGCCAAAACAGTTGCAGAAGTCTGGTGCAGGTTTCTGCCTGGCTGGCTCCTGTCACATCATCCCACCCATGCCAGCATGCAATAATAGTGGAATTTAAGACAGGCTGCCCCTGGGAGCTCCTCTATGCTGATGACCTTGTTCTTAAGGCTGATTCACTATCAGAACTAGAGAAGAAATTTCAAGTGTGGAAGCAAGGCCTGGAATCAAAGGGCCTTAGAGTTAGCCTAACAAAAACCAAAGAATTAGTAAGTAGGAGAGCAGTAGGGATTTGTGATTTGTCTGCTCTCCTACTTACTAATTCTTTACTGTACTTGAGAAAACCCATCAACCCATGTCAGTGGGACATAAAAAGCATCATTCAAGAGTTGGGCCTCACGGAGGCAATGTGACTGATGCCAGTGTCACATAACTAGCACTCAAGTGTTGGGCCTCATGAAGGTAATGTGGCCAATGCCAGTGTTGCGTAACTAGCACCTGTGCCGGTGGTACATAAAAAGCTCCTTTCAAGCGTTGCACCTCATGGAAACAATGACAAATGACTGAGACCTTTGGTGATATGCTGTGCTTGAGAAAAAGACCCATCAAGCCAAGTGAAATTGTAGTCATAGCAGACACTGGTGTCAAGCAACTGGCACCCATGCTGGTGGTATGTAAAAGCATCCACTACACTCTCAGACCAGTTGGTATTAGGAAGGGCATCCAGCCATAGAAACTATGCCAAATCAGACTGGAGTCTGGTGCAGCCCCTCAGCTTACCAGCCCTAGTCAAACTATCCAACCCATGCCAGCATGGACAATGGACATTAATTGATGATGATGATGATTATCATCGTCTTTTAACATCCATGTTTCATGCTGGCATGAATTAGATGGCTTGACAGGATCTAATGGGTCTAAGGATTACTTTGTGTTTCAACTGTCTATTTTAGCATGGTTTCTATGTGTGGATGCCCTTCCTAATGCCAACATTCTACAGAGTGTACTGGGTGCATTTTTCATGGCACCAGCACACGGGAAGTCACTATGTGGTCCCAAGTTCATTACCACTATGTGGTATTTTGAGCAAGTGTCCTCTACTATAGCCTCAGGCCATCCAGATTCTTGAATGAGAATTTGATACTTGAAAACTAAAAGCTCATTACTCATTCATACAGAGAGAGAGAGAGAGAGACAGACAGACAGAGAGACAGAGAGAGAGACAGAGAGAGAGACAGAGAGAGATGTGTATGTGTTTACATTTATACTCTATGAAAATCACTATGAGAAGTGTTTTGTTATCACTACTTCTGTTTCTTCTGTCAACAAATCATCCACTCACTTCACACCTTTGAAGAGATGTGAAATATGAAATCAGGGTACCTGGTTACAAAACAATGCCTTGATTGTATATATGTCTGACCTATGATAGCATGGAAAAACAGGTGTAAATCACAAACACACAGGCATGAATGCCACATATTTTAGCCAAGATTACAATCTTAATAATCCCAATATTTTTGATTTTAATCTGAATAGGAAATGGACTTTTAGATAGATTGTTAGTCTTTTTTATTGATTAAGTAGAAGGGATAAAGGTTTGTATGTCAAACTATTACAAGTTATAATTTAAATATCTACATTCAAAATATTTCCCCATTAATAAAACCTTTGAAAGTGTGCCCCAGTATGGCCACCGTTCACTGAAAGAAGTAAAAGACCAATATAATAAACATGCCAGAAAATTATGAAGCTTTTCATTGAAACAGATTGCTAGGCTATGTCAACATTGCAAAGTACATGGATTGATTATTGGGTTTATTAAGAAACTGTTCATTCGCATAATGGACTTTGGAAACATAATGCATTACCATGGTTGGAATTTACAGAAGATGATGAAGTTAAACATTCTAAAGGGAATGAATTTCAAATATTACAATGGAAAAGTGAACTTGAAAAGAAATATTTACTGAAAGAAAATCAAGATTTTTAAATGAATAAGATTTAAAATGAATTATAATACAAAACACACACACGAAAAGGAAAGGAAATATTTACCAATTTGGAAAGCTAAACACACTTAAAAATATTTAACAAATTTTCAGTTACAACTTCATCCCTTACAACTTGCATCTTTAAACATATTCCCCATCACATTGTTACAGAACATCCCTCTCTATACCCTCTGTACTACTTATACTCCCCACCCCTACTGTTCAATGTGGGTAATTCCCCAATACATCTCCAACACTACCCCTCTCTCTCTCTCTCTCTCTCTCTCTCATTGATTGTCTATCTTTTTCACAAACTCTCTCCTTCTTTCCTTATCTTTCCTTGTCTTACTGAGATGGCCAAGTTTCTCTTCTATAGTAAGACAACTATCTCTGTCCTCTATCATACTCTAACATCTTGCCTGGCACACATTCATTTCTCTTGGTTCCGCTCCCTCACTCAACTAAGATATCTTTGTCTTGCAAGTTACTTGTCAACCTCACTGGATTTCTATCTACCAAATCCACTCACAAGGCTTTGGTCAGCCTGAGGCTATAGCTGAAGACACTCACCTAAGGTGCCATGCAGTGTGACTGAACCCAGAACCATGTGGTTGGGAAACAAGCTTCTTACCACACAGCCAGGCCTGTGTCTTCAGTATTATAATTGAAGCAAAAGTTGTATTTCAACAGAAACTTACTTAACCAAACAGTTAAGTCAGTCAATCCATTATTGCCCTCTGAGTAGCTATGCTGGCTGTTAAAAGCCACCAAATCTGCTGCCCCTTTTCAGACAAATTTTACATAGGATCCAGGTCCTGCCCATAACCACTCAATTCTTCGTACAAACTTTTTTGTTTGCTTTCAACCAAAGTAACCAACCAGCTCTGAGACCACTGCCCCTTCCAGTATTCTCCATCAACACATCTCTGAGCCACTTTATATCCTTGAAATTATTGGATAGTAAAAAAGAAAAAAAGTAATATTAACACTTTGAAATCAATTCCCATGAAGCAGAAAAAGAGAGAAAAAGAAATATGTCAGATAATTTAGTGTATAATAAATTCAAAGTTGTAATAAAAAATCCTATCAATTTCATCATCATTTAAAGATCATGTTCTGTGTTCCATGCTGGCATGGAATGTGGAAGGTTTCACAGGATCCAACCAGTCTGAAGTATGCATTGTGCTCCATCATCTGCTTTGGTATGATTTCTACAATGAAACACTCTTCCTAATGACAACGAGAGCTGGTGAGGTATCCATGCAGCTTGTAACACAACCTACACCAAAAGAGATGGCTTTACACTAGAAGATGAGAGGTTGAAGCATGAGAGAAGTAGGGTCAGAGTAGAATAGGTTTCTTACCATAGGGGAGCTACATGGTTATTCACGTTTTGGAAACGAGAGTAGGAGTGATCAAGGTAGATCCTCAAAGTACAAGGTGAGTAGAAGTGTATGAAGGAAGGAGTAGTGGAAGAAGTACCAAAAGTGTGGGTGGAATTTGCAAGAGGGTATCAAGGGATTTAGAGATAGAGAATAGATGAGAAGACAGGGAGGTAGGCAACTGCTGTAAAGATTGGGTAGGGTTGAAGGGTGGATGTAGTGAATGGTGAAAAACAAATTCTCTATGAGTTAGGGGAGTTGGGGATTCATGACTAGGAGATGACTGATAGTATGGAGGGAAGCTTCAGAGATTTAGACAAAGGAAGCTAGGAAGATAGAGAAAAACAATAACAACAACAAAGTATTTTTTATAGATTAAGCAAAGTGATCGTTAAAAAAGCTATGTATATAGATACAAAAGTTAACTGAGGACATAAGTTGATTAGTTTCATCCCACCGGATCAATAGAAACGTTACAGTAATCTCTCTCTCTCTCTCTCTCTCTCTAATATGTTGTCTATAATATGTGAATATAGGTTATTAGGACAATAATTCAGCAGACTCTAGTTTCAGTTGTGGGGGAATGCAAAAGAAAAACAAAAAAGATGCGGAAATAAATCAGAAAGGATGCTTGTCAATAATTGCATATTGGTTGGTTAAGTGGAAACAATGTGTTGCAGTATTTCAAATAATTATTCTAAGGAAGTTTTTATTTTTTTTATTTCTCTCTCTTAAAGGTGAGAGGAGGTGGGTAGCAAGAACGATATGTTATACTTCACTGAAGCATAAAACCAGTTTATAATTTCTTTGCTTGAAATATATGATATTAATATTGACATGATAAACGAGACTATAATAATCTGTAACACAATAAATGACAGGATTAAATTCCTTTAAATATTTTAGAGCATAGCAATCAAACTCAACAACCCATTTGGATCAATTTTAGATATCAAATGTTCATTAAAAGTATTGAAAGAGGTCAAGAGAGACAGAGGCAAACAGAGAATGAAACAGATGAAGAGAGAGAGAGAGAGACAGAGAGAGAGAGAGAGAGAGACACACACAGACAGACAGACAGACAGACAGACAGACACACACACACACACACGCACACACATGCACGCACACACAGAGGGAGAGAGACAGATACACAGACAAAGAAAGAGATACAGAGAGAAACAGACACAGAAAAAGACAGAGAAATAACGACAGAGAGAAAGAGAGAGAGAAAAAGAGAGAGAGAGACTACCTCTCAAAGAACCTAACTGTATTGGATATGATGTTTGAGATGAGCAATTTTCAAAAATATTTGCCAACAAATTTTCTAACCACTTTGGGATATTCATTTCTGGACTGCTTTACTGATTTAATACACGTTTTCAAAATAAATTTGATAGTTCTCATGTAGACATGTGTGAATTGTTGGGAAGAAGTGATGAAGTCAGATGTCAGAATACCAAACCACTAAAAAAATTTGGATGATAACAAATCTGAGATGAAGTGGATAGCATGCTGTATGACAGGTATGTCACACTCCTGCCAATACAAAGAAATGAATATTAACATGATGATGATGATGATGACGATCTTATCATCCATCCATACCACAACCACTCAACTTGAAACTGTACTAACACAAGATTAGTGTGTTTACTTAAGAAACATATGAATTGACAATAGCAAAGTTTTAAGTTATGTTATTTGGTTCAGACATCAGGTCTATGTACATCAATATGTCTAATTATATAAGAAGAGGCATGGCTGTGTGGTGAAGAAATATGCTTCTCAACCACATATGTTTGTGGATTCAGTCTCACTGTATAGTACCTTGGGCAAGTGTCTTCTATTTCTCCAAGCTAACCAAAGCCTTTGTGTGGATTTGGTAGATGGAAACTGAAAGATGCCAGTCATGTGTGTGTGTCTTAACATCATGGGATTGATATGAGCATCACTATCATGCAAAGTATCTTATTTCCAATCTTCCATAGAAACGTGACTGGCCATGGGGAAAATATCACTTTGCTTGTAAACAAGTTGGGGGGTCAATAACATGAAGGGTTTTGTCCTTCGTGTCATTAACCTAGAAAAATCTGTCTCAACAAATTCCATTGACCCATGAAAATGTAAATGTTAAAACAATGATGATTATGATGAGAATTACTGAACACAAAGCAGCTGGACGCGTCTGTAATTCAAAAAGTACAGCCTTGTCACACTGGTTCTGCCTGAAAATGACATTATGAGTTTACATGTCTGTGGAATACTCAGGCACTTGTAAGTTAAGGCACGAGTCAGCTTGAGAAGACACCTATTCACAATGACACATCATCAACAGAATCTTAAGCCATAATGTTATGAAAGAAACTTCTTCACCACATTACAGTGATGCTAAAGAACCCCCCCCCCCCATATATTGGTTTATCAAGAATAGTAAATATGGAGGGGTTTTTGGCTGCACCCTGTATCTTACCTGGAGATTAAATGAAAATCCTTTTCTAAAAGTGAAAACACAATGTTTTCAACAGGAAAAAAGAAAATACATTTTTAAATGTTTTTTTTTTCAACAATTATCTTCTGGCATTAAAATATTAATTTTTTGGAACATAATAGGATTTATGCTACAAATTAATTATATTAAGGAAGTAGTATCAGTTCAGTGAAGTTAATGATGGATAAGAATATGCAACAAAGAACAAGTTCCTTGGAGGGATGTAGCACAAACAGTAAAACCGAAGGTGGTGAAGAAAATGATATTCTTAAAAAAAAAAATTTTTTTCAAACTATTTCTTTAACTCTTAGTTACCATGTAACACACAAGCAAAATTTGGTTTTAATAGCATCAGCAAAATCATTAAGCAATACATATGTAGTTGGTGTTATTAGTCCTAAGTTGGCCCTTCAGAGCGAAAGCACTGAAGCCAGAAATAAAAGTATTTTTCTGGAAGTGTATCTGGATTACATTATCCAATGTATAATTCTTTAAAAAAGTAGGGTGATATTTGCGGGAGATTTGACTGCTGGTTTTAGCAAGAAGAGTATAGAAACTCCCTCATGAACTGCCTCGGGATATCTAATAATTCTCTAGTTTGCAAAATGAGAACAAAATATTTAATGTAATTAAATATAATATTTAGAGAAATTAGTCACATAAAGTTAATGAATAAATAAAATTGATATTTAACTGAAAAACTATTTGGAAAACTCAAAATGTTTCAGAAATGAATTTTATCATTGGCAAAACTCTTCTCAGTCTGAAGTATTGTCACTAATCTTTTCGTAGCTATTTATTTGCAGCTTAAAAATTCATAAATCATTTTATGGAAGCCGATTTTTGTTATAAATTACTTGAGATATCAACACAGAATCTTTAGAGTTACAGATGGTTGGCATCAATGCTTCAATGCAGCTTCTGTAACCAAGACTTGTTAATTTCTTTCATGAATATTCTTATCAGTAGACTGTCCCCATGTATTTCAAATTTATTTTCAATATAACCAAAACTTTACAGTGGCCTTAGTAAAATATCTACTTTTATCATCATTTAGCATCAATTTTTCCATGGTTGCATGGGTCAGACAAATTTTGTTGAGACAGATTTTCTACAACCAGATACTCTTCCTGTTTCCAACCTTGACCTGTTTCCAAGCAAAGTAAGAGTTCCCCATGGCCAGAATAGTTTTCATGGAAGACTGAAAACAAACATTGTTTGTATGATGGTGATCCCATTTACAACCAACATTTGCCCTCAAATCAAAGGTACACACCAATACACATAAACAAATATTATATGAGGTGGTATCAAAAGGTTCCTGGACTAGTTATATTTAATAAAGAATAACTTATTTACCATCAAAAATAGTCACTTTGTGCAGTGATACACTGGTCCCAGCATTCCTGCCACTTTTGGAATCCAGCCTGGAAGTCGTTTTCAGTAAGTGAGTCAAAGACCTTCTGCAAATTGCTCTTGATCTCGACAATGGTGTTAAAACGGTGACCTTTGAACTGCATTCTCATCTTGGGGAAGAGATTGAAGTCGGCAGGTGCTCAATCTGGCAAATAGGGTAGGTATAGAAATGATACTATGTTGTTTTTGGTGAGAAACTCACAAGTGAGGCGAGTTCAGTGACAGGGTGCATTGTCATCATGATGAATCCAATTCTTTGTGCTCCACGGACCTGGTTGCTTTTGCCGAATGTCCTCCCTCAAACACTTCAAAACGTTGCAGTAAAACTCTTAATGGACGGCCTGGCCCAGGGAGATGAATTCTCAATGCACCAATACTGTGGATGTCAAAAAAACAATGAACATGCTCTTGACTGAGCTGTGGCTCTGTCATGCCTTTTGAAGCACCCGTGTCACTTGAAACATTGCATATGACCCATTGCCTTGTCACCGTAAGCTTGCCAAAGCATGCTCAATGTCTATGTAGCAGGCTTCCTAAGTTTAATGCAGTATTTCACACTGGCTCTTTGTTCCAAATTCCAGTCCATGACAAAAATTGCAGACTACAGCATACACGTGATCGCAAAAACACAAATTTTGCAACTTGCAATGTAAACAGAGCAATGTCACTCGACAGACTGCCTCATGAAGGTCATTACTAGCTCTCACTGTGCAAACAGCTATGTATTACAATCCGTTGGTGTACTACTGAACTAGATTGGAACTTTTTGATACCACCTCATATATGTACAATGAGAGGTTTCTTCCAGTTTCCATCTACCAAATCCACTCACAAGGCTGGTGGTTATAGTAGAAGACACTTGTCCAAGATGCCACACAATGAGACTGATCCCAAGACCAGATAGTCAAGAAGCAAGCTTATATTAAATGGTGATGAGCACTCATTGAGAGTTTACTTTCAAACATGAATGTATTAGCATGGGTGTTCTTATGCAGGTTAGTATTAAGTGTTGGAGAAGGTAAACATCATGAAGCTTTTTTCTTTTTTTTTTATCCAAAAGAATAAAGAAAAGAAATAAAAGTCCTTATAAGAACAATGAAATATTAAGTTTGTGTATAATTTGGTAGAGCAAAATTTATTTCATTGTATTTAGCTAGTAGTAGCACGTGCATGAATATACTGACCAAGTCATTTAAATTTAAGAACTTGACCAGCAAAAAACAACAATACATTTCTCCAGTGAAGAACTTTAGAAGAAAGAGAGAAAGAGGAGGAGCAGGAGAAGGGGACACTTACTCGATCCTTGGCTGCCAGCAGCTGTTTGACCACTACTTTATCTGCAAGTAACAATACCCGGGTGATAGCTGATAAAAGCTGCCTTGCAGCTCGCACCATGGCTGTTTTTTCTTTGATTGTCTTTGACTGTCCTGAATTTCCATCAGGAGTAGCTGTCAACTTCTGGATGCTAACACCTGAAATTTAATAGCAAAATAAGGGAAAACATTAAACACAGCTTACAATAATTAGGGAAAATTTAAAGGTAACATTTAAAGCAATTATTAAAAATAAATTTTGTTACTGAAAGCAAAGTGTTATAAAAAGGAAAGGATTTAGGATTAAATTTTTCCATAATAGAAATAAAACTAAAAATATTAACATGAATTATTGAAGTGATTACACATTGATTTCTTGCTAACTGACTAATCAGCCACTTGACAGACAAAGGTAGTTATTAAAAAAATGCTTAACCCTTTTCTTAGAATTTTTCTGTTGAAATATACTGCCTTTTATTTCAATTAATTTCGAAAACAATTAAAAATTTAATAGAGTAACCATCATTAAGTTGATGCTAGGAACATAAATTGAGATCACTTTAAAAAAAGGGTGTATTCATAGAACCAGGGTCAATCTTAGAAGGGTTCATATTAAAAGGGTTAAAGAGGTATCATGAATTAACAGATTTCTTATAAAAGTAAAGCATTTAATCTTGCAATGAAAGAAATCCAAGGCTGGCATCAAAGATAACAAATGCAAGGTCATGGAGTTATAGCTAGGGGCAGTATTGCCTAAGAAGTTCACTTCATGACCACAAGGTCCCAGGTTCGATATCACTGTGTGTTGTAACTTGGGCAAATGTCATTTTGTTTACCCTCAAACCAACTCGAGTGAAACTGGGTAGACAGAAACTGTAGGTGAATTGTATGTGTAATTCAAAAAGGTACTGCCTTGTTGTACCTTGTGTCATGTTGATTCTGCCTAAGAATTACATAAAAGGCACACATGCCTGCGGAATGATCATCCACTTATATGTCAATCCAAAAGCAGATAATTCAGTCAATTGAACAACTGAGAACCACCACTAGTCATAAAGATAGCAAATGTCTTGTAACCCCTCCACTCTTTCACTCTCTCTCTCTCTCTCTCTCTCTCTTTCTTTCTTTGTCTGTTATGATTTATAAAATACAGTCTAAAATGAAATAGTGATCAAAGCTTGGTAAGACAGTAATATTTAACAGAAAATAATTCAACAGATGAATGACTAGATTTGGTATATGAAAAAATGTTTAGCTATAGGTCAAACTTGATTGGGCAGTCATAACATTTTTTATCTTTTACTGGTTTACTTGTTTTCTCTTTTATTTGTTTTACTTATACTAGGACCTTGAGCAGAAGTGCTCTGCTCAAAGACACAACATGCCGCCTGGTACATGAATCCTGTGCACAACACCCTAACCACTAAACCATGCACTTGCATACACACCATAAGAAATACACAATCATTATGGCTACTAGGGAGTGAAGACAAAAACTCTTCAATGTCACTAGCATGGCTTTCATTCTCTTACACAACTGTCACGGAATTGCTGAGTTTTTATATATATAAAATAGGTTAAGTTGCAGCTTACAGAATAAAGGCCAAAGAAATTTACCAAAAGAGGTTGGGTAAATTTTGATTCATATGATTTTAAAATATAATTAAGTTTAAAATATATATATTTATTAAATTTGCAGATAGTGCCTTTTATTTTCTGTATTAATAACTATTCACTGAAATCAATAAGGTCATTAGAGGAATCCAATTCACATTAATAAGCTAAAGTACCTTTATTTAATGAATTAAAAGTTCATAGACGGATGAATATTGCATTTAATTATTCTGTATGAATATAAAATTCATCTGACAATGTGTAAACATTTCATGCAAATTCAACTTAATTTCAATGCACCTCTTTCTTTGACACTTCAACAAAATGAGAAAGCAGACATTTCAAAGAAATATTATGTATTTATTCATTAGATGTTATATTTTCATTAGATATTTATCATTTAAAACCAGAAACCATGATATTTTGATACTTCATTGACTAAATTGCTCTGTTTTATGTTTCATATATTAAATATTTAGGTATAGCTGTGTGATTAAAACTTACTTCCCAACCACATGATGGCCTCAGGTTCAGTCTTAGTGTATGACAACTTGGGAAAATGTCTTTTACTATAGACCTGGATCAACCAAAGCCTTGTGAATGGATTTGGTAGAGAGAAACTGAAAGAATCTTGTGTGTGTGTGTGTGTGTGTGTGTGTGTGTGTGTGTGTGTGTGTGTGTGAGACCATTGTTTGACAACAGGTGTTGGAGAGTTTACATCCCCATGACTTAGTGTTTTGGCAAAAGAGATTGATAAAATAAGTAACATGCTTAAAAAAAAAAGTGCTGCCATAAATTCATTCACCAAAAATTCTTGAAGGTGGTGCCCCAGCATGGCTGCAGTCTAATGACTGAAACAGGTAAAAGACAAAAGGTATATGTATGTTGTTGTCACCTTGTCTCAATATTGAATGACAGTCGTAAACAAGTGGCAGCATCACACAAGCCCTGTCCATTTCCAATCTTCTACGAAAATATGTCTAACCAGAGGGAAATATTCCCTTAATTGAAAACAGGTTAGGGTTGGCATTAGGAAGGACATCAAGACATAAAATATCTGCCTCAATGAATTCCATTTGTCCCATGCTAGTATTGAAAAATAGACATCATGGTGGTGGTGATGATGATGATACCACTACTACTACTACTGAAGCTTTCATACCAGAAACGAGCTCTTATGCTTCACTTTTGATAATAGCTTTTTCAAATATATTTGTGTTACTATTTGATATGTAGCAATATTATTAAATATATAGTGTTGATATTAAAGCTAAGATGCTAAGAAAGGTTTATTCCAGCAAAGTTCTAAGATACTTGAGCATTCTGCCTTGCTTTTGAACAACTACATATAGTAGAGGAGTTTCACCCTTTTGATACCAATCCACCCAAGATTGCCCTTGGTTCTAATACGAATTTATTGTTTTAAACTGATTGAATTTAAACCATCAAAATTTCATGGTAATTTATGCTCCAAACACACATATTATAATAACAAAGTTTTCTTAAATAACTAAAGTTTTCATTATCTCAAAACTAATTAAAACAAAGACAGTTTATTGCAATGGAAATATACTAACAAAAGAGTTAAGGTTATTGAAGTCCTGTTAAATAAAATGTGGAATTTGGTTGATAAACTTTATTCCATAAAAATCATTACTCATCTTTCCTTCGTGTAAAATCATTCTCCAACCATCATTCCCATAAAATCACTGCGTTTAGATACAAAACATGTGACTGACCACAGATTTATGAAGTATTTCATATCTACCTTAACTTATCAGAAAGAAGAATAACAACTGAACTACACTATTGTGTTGAGTCAAAAGTTTTGATAACTACTTGCTTTGTTTGTCAAAACAGCCAAGCATTCAAAGTGGAGGCCATTGTGTTGCAGCGTCTGAAGCCACCTTTCTGCCAGTTCTTTGATCCCACACTGATACCAGTTCTTGTCCTTCAAGGTGAAAAACTCTTTCACTGAAGCTTCAACTTTCTCTTGCAAGAAATCAGCCACGGATCGGAAATCAAATATTTTCATCAACACACACATACAAACAAACAAACAAACACACATATATATGTATATATGAAACTTTCATTCTGATGTTTAATCAAAACACATACCATCAATATTCTCTATGCGATGAAAAACAAACTTGCACAAATCTTACATACATGTAGTTGTTCTTACATCCCTTTTTCCATGCTGGCATGGGTTAGGTAAAATTTGTTGAGAGATTTTGTGACTGAATGTCCTCATCAATCTTTTATCGATTTTCAGAGTAAAGTATTTTCATTTCCAACATGGTCTCACCATTCTGAAAATGATGAAACCGTTGAAATTGAGAGATACTTAGCTAACCAGAGAATGTAAACAATGACACTAAATTTGATCAAGCAGTGTTAATTAGGGGGTACACCCCCCTACACACACACACCAGGCTCCCAGTTCCACTCACAAGGCACTAGTTAGACCAAGGCCATAGGTGCCACACAGTTGGACAGAAACCAAAATTACATTGTTGCAAAGCAAACTTCATAACACAAATGTGTGTGTGTGTGTGTGTGTGTGTGTGTGTGTGTGTGTGTGTGTGTGTGTGTGTGTGTGTGTGTGCATAAAATAAAAGGTGACCTGATTATGATATAAAATGTTTTTTTGACTATATCTCATACGGAGTTCTATATCAGATAATGTTTTAACGGCTTCTAGCAAACTTCCATGTATGTCAAGCACCTATACATTATGGTGTGTGTGTGTGCTTTGTCAGAGCATATTCAAAAATGTCTCAAATGTTAACTTTAAAAAAAAAAATTTTTTTTAAATATATTGCTAACATTAAAAAATTTAAAGAAGAGAAAAGAGTAAAATAAATTCATAGAAAATTAATCTCTTTTTTATTGTTATTTAATCAATATTTTTACATTTTAATGGCTGTTTTTTAAAGTTTGCATTTTTAGGACAGTATTTAGATTACATGGCTAACAATGGTGTGTGCTCATAAGCTATTTCCTGCAACTTTTCTACATCACTTATGTATGATTGTGTAGCATCATTTGATAAGCCTTCTCTAAAGGACACATATATTGATATAGCAAAAAGAGTCCTATATTTTAACATATCTATTCATTCTTAATACATTCTGGTAAATTCAAATGTGAATATCTGATCACTGTTGGCTATTATCAATGGAGAACACCTCCTCCCTTGAGATGCTGTGTATTCATATCATGTGATTTGCTAGTGTAAATGAACTTTAAGACACTGCAGTGTTTTGACCTTATTGAATGCATGCTCAGTTAAAGCTACTCTGCCAGGCCACTGAATCTGACAAGAACATAAACTTTTGTTTACAGAAATTACTAAACAAATTATATGCTGTTGTGTGCTGATCTCAGCCAAACAGATAATTTATGGGGATGCATGAAGATTCTCACTGTTCTACATGAACCCCATAAATTATAGTCCTATATTTTCATTTCACTGAAATGGCTTAAATATGCAATGAAAGCCTCACAGATAATGAACTAACTTAATGTTAAGTTTTAGTAGAATCATGAGTAAGAATAAGAATGAAAAACTGAGTATAATATCCCTCATAAATAGTAACTTTTGTAACAGAAGATTAATTAGTGGTGCAATAAGAATAGGAAACTATCAAGAGGATAATTTTGAAATCAAATCTATTTCCAATCACAAAGAGAATAAAAAATATGTATTAATGTAGTATTTGAAACTATATCCAATGATATAAATCTCTGAACATCTTGGCTATTAAAGATAGTGTCTAATGTTTACATGAAAACAAGTCTAAATTTGAAGTAAACTCTACTCAAAAACTGGTGCTTAAAACAAACAAGCATAGACAAAAAAAGAACAACAAAAATGCTACTCGAACAAAGAAAAAAAAGCCCCTAAAAAGAAAGACAATGAATGAAGGTAATGTTAATGGTGTTAGTAGAATTACTGTAATTGATTTTCTTCTAATGTTTCATGACACATTCCAATGGTGTACCCATGACGAAATAAATATTCTAATTTCCAGAACAGAAATTTCATTTTCAATCAATAAAGTAATCAAACCATAGTTCACTGTCAATGTTTCAATCTGTTTTTTTTTTTTTGTTTTTTTTCCATTTACTTTTCTATTTTCTTACTGACATGGATAGAATAGAAATTTTGCTTTGCAGATTTATTTTTGTATGGTTATAATACAACACCAATACTAAAAAGACTATCTCCCTAGACTTAAAGCCAACTTATAAAAGGTATCAGAGAAAAGCAAATACAGTGTCAATGTGTCATGAAAATTAGTTTCTTAGTAAAGAAACCCATCAAGTGAAAATATAATTCAGCCATAGACTGAACATTTTAGTGTAAATAATAATTATTCAAAAAGAAAACATCTAAAAATGTCACCTATTTATAATACTTGCAAAAATAGGCTCAGGCAAGGCTCTGTGTGGGTGTGTGCGCACGTGTGCATGTGTATTTAAGAAGACAGTTTCCCAACCACATGGTTTCAAGTTCAGTCGCACTGTACAGTGCCAAGTGTAGGGTCTTGCAAGTGAATTTAGGAGATTGAAATGGAAAGAAGTGTGTGTGTGTGTGTGTGTGTGTGTGCATGTATGCATGCATGCGCACATTTGCATTTGCTGCACTATAAAAGCTGCATGTTTTGTTGTTGCTACTTTTTGTCTCTACAAGAACTTGCAAATGTTACATGTAAAAGGACATAGCTGTGGTCAAGAGGTTTACTTCCAACCACATGGTTTTGGGTTCAGTCTCATTGTGTGACACCTTGGGCAAGTGTCTTCAACTATAACCCCAGGCAGACCAAAGCCTTGTGAGTAGACGTAGATTTCTTAGACAAAAATTGAAAAAGCCCATTGTATGAGGGAGAGAGAGAGTCCTTGTCCTGACATCACATGCTGGCTGTAAATAAGCATCACCATCATACCAGTGATGTTCATTTCCAATCTTCCATGGAAACATGCCTCACAATGAGGAGATATTGCTACATTTGGAAGCAAGTGAGGGTTAGCAACAGGAAGAGCATCCAGCCACAGAAAAAGCTGCCTCAACAAACTCCATGCAACCCACGCAAGCATGGAAAAGTGGATGTTTAACACAATGATGCAGATATCTTTCAATTAAGGTTTAATGCAAGATTTAATAAACCAATTATGATTATCTTGAAATAACTAGCACAATGATCTACTTCAGAAAACATTGAAGATCAACTAAAAACTATTGAAATCTTTTCTATAGGGGAGCTTATAACCATTCTGATCAACAGTAAGAAAGAATGCAAGCATTACAATACATTCTCCCAAAATTATTACAAATTAAAATTACTTGCAATATTTACACACACAAAAAAAAGGACATCAGGTTAATTTTGGAGTACAGTAATCCCTCACCTTATCACAGTTCACCTATCACGGTTTATTATTTAACTTACGCCAATCCCTCTGTGGTGTTGCTTTGCATTTATAATAAAATTTTTATATATATAGATATATACATATTATGAAAATAATTATAAAAAATATACAGTACTGTTTCTACTTCATGGACTTTCACCTATTGCGGGGGGGTTTTGGAACGTAACACCCGCAATAGTCAAGGGGTTTTTAATTTTGATTTTGTATTCCAAATACAGTTTTCAAGTTTAACTATTTTTCCACTAAAATACACTAAACAAAAGGCATTACATATTTCATAAATCCTTAAGGGTACATTAAAAGGAAAATTTTAAGAACCCCCCCCCACCACCACCACCACCAAAAAAAAAATTAAACATTCTGAAGATTATAGGAAAATTTAGACAAAAATTTCCCCAACCAATTTTTCATATTTTATATGAAAAATCAGAGAATTTGATAACCGTAGGCAATTTAGATTCTTTGAAGTTTCATTGAGATAAAAGAAAGAATTAATAATTCTATATTTTGTTCAGTTAGAATAAGTTAATGCAAAGAAAATATTTTTTCTATTTTTTGTGAATAGTGAAATTACAGTCAGTTTATACTTTTCAGATTAGAAAAATATACAAAAACAAAGAATTTATTGTATATACAGTACTCAGGTGCACCATATCTCTTCAAAATCATATTTCATTTTTCAACTGATAAAATGCCATTATTAACAAACATAACTGCCCAAGGCACAGGTATGGCTGTGTGGTGAAGAAGCTCATTTTGCAACTAAATGCAACATGTCGGGCAAAAGTTTTCTGAAGGAGCACCAGGCTGACCAATGCATTGTCAGTGAATTTGGTAGACAGAAACTGTGTGGAAGCCTGTCGTGTGTGTGTGTTTGTGCATGTGTGCATTTGTGTGTCTTTGTCCCCATCACTACCACCCATTGCTTGACAACTGGTGTTGGTTTATTTACATCCCCCATAACTTAGCAATATGACAAAAGAGACCAAAAGAATGAGGTACCGAAGTTGGTTTCTTCAACTAAACCCTTTAAGGTGGCACCCCAGCAGTGCTGCAGTCCAATGACTGAAACAAGTAAAAGATAAATTTCTAATGGAAATAAACTCTCAAAGAAGATGGTGTTGAACACAGATCCCTTATATTTACTCACTTTGATACCACTGATAAGAAAATGTGATCCAATAGATGAAAACAGAGGTGTACAAAAATATCTCAAATGAAATAACATTTTGCTGATAGGATGAATAAGAAAACAAGTATAAGGAAACTATTCTATAAGCATTATGCATATAAATGGACTCTAAATGGCTGAATTGTAAATGGCTGCATCAGTAACTTGTTGATTGTGAATTCAAAAGAAGCAATGACAGTTCCAGTTCAATAACCTATAGTTCAATAGTCATATGATCACTCAAAAGTCTAATGTCTTTCTAAAATTATTTTTAAAAAACCTATTAAACTTTACAAAAGACTTATTCTACTAGAAAATAAACAATACTAAATACTATGAGTGTGTATGTATAGAGTAGACATAGAGGTAGGTGTGTGTGTGTGTACATGCACGCATGTACACACACACATATATATATATATATATA
>NC_068981.1:192015966-192021991 GCF_001194135.2 Octopus bimaculoides
CAAGAGTAAGTCTTGCCAAATAAATTGTATTAATTACAAGAAATATGTTTATGCCAAAGAAAATTGAATCAGATGAAGAACATTAAAAAAAAAAAGTACTTAAAAAATGCAAACTATCATCATGATTTTAATGATCTTATTTGCATTCTAACAAAGATTACTGTTACTTAATACATATGTACCTAAAACAATTGAATGTGATTGTGTGTGTGTGTGTGTGTGTGTGTGTGTGTGTGTGTGTGTGTGTGTGCACGTCATCATTTAGTATCTTATCTTCCATGCCGGTTAGAGGACTGTATCTTCCTCCATTGTCTGCTTTGGCATGCTTTCTATGGTTGGGTGCCCTTCCTAATGCCAACTACTTTACTAAGTGTACTCCGGTACTTTTTTTTATGTGACACCAGCATTCATAGGGAGAAACTGTGAGATGCATGGGTGGGCATATCACTGGTCCTCTGGACATTCCTCTTTCAAAATCCTGAGATCAGCTTTCACTACTTTGTCTTGTGTCTCTCACTTCTACATCTTGCATCTATATTAAGCAATTGACACTCCTTCATCCAGCTGTCTTCATCCATCAGCAAAATATATTCTATACCAGCACAGTCCTCTCACTTGCACACTACATCTAACTACTCTTATGCTTAATTTTTCTCTCAGCACTCTCATGCTCACTTCATTTCTGTCTAGTCCAGGTGTCCTCAACATTCAAGGTCCACACCTCACTAGCATGTAGCATTACAGTTCACATAAGCATCATACAATCTGCTTTCCACTCAGAGGAAAACCTTTTGTTACCCTTAGAGGCAATAGCTCTCTCCAGTTTATTCTTTTTCAGAACATCTTCCTCCACTGCTAGTCTGGCCACCTAGGTAACAGAAATTATCCACTGCTTCAGGAAATCAGTGTTTATAGCTCCTGCATATCTGCCATATACAAAGTCTATAAACCTGCCTGTGACACTACTGCACCTCTTGTGTATCTACATGACCATTTTCTATGCTAGTATGGGTAGGACAGTTTGACAGGAAATGGCAAGTCAGAAGACTGCACAAAGCTCTACTATCTGTTTTGGCATGATTTCTACAGCAGGATGTCCTTCCTAACTATTTTACAGAATGTACTGGATGCTTTTTATATAGCACCAGCAGCAGTGAAGTCACCAAGTAACTCCCCACCTCAACTGGGAGGAGGAGCATTGAGAGTCAGAAAAGCAGGAAAGGCATACACACACAAACGTGTGCATGTGTGTGATGGTATCAACCAGACTATTGAATTAGATCACTAGTCACAATACATTTCACGTTTTAGCTTTTGAATGATGCCACCCAGCTGGCCTGGTGGACAGGCCAACATTCCCCCTTATCAAGAGGATTGTTCATAGCTGGGTTACTCATTTGCAGCTCAGTGAACTGGAACAGTATGAGATAAAGTGTTTTACTCAAGAACACAATGCACCACCTGGTCTGGGAATCAAACTCACATTCTACCAATTATGAATGCAACACCATAACCACTAGACCACACACCCTCATGCACACAGACACACACACACTTCTAACTTTTGAACATCCACTCAAATGCTCTGAGTATACAATAAACATATATATGCACCTAGTACACTATGTAAAGTGGTTGGTGAAAGGAAAAGAATTCAGCCACAGAAACCATATTGGGGAACATACAGAAGATAGTCCTTTACTTGTCTAGGGAAGTAGAATATTCAAACGACACGAGTTGTGATGACTCCTCCAACTTATGACAGCATGGAAAAGCAGATACATAAAAACTTTCATGATGATATATGTGTGTATGCTCCATTGATGTATATCACTGAAAGATATAAACATCTGTAAAAAAAAAACTAACAAATCAGTGATTTCAAACAAAATTCCTCATATTTGTTCTGCTTGAGCTACACAGACACTTCACAGTCACACTCACACAGTCACACTCAACATCATAAATGCAGTGAACCAGTGACTTGGTTGCTTGCAAACCTTCAACTAATGCTATAAATTTTTTTAAAAATACTAATGAATGTCATTTTAATCTTCAAATTTTTCATTTTTTTTTCTCTCTTTTTTTTTTCAGTAGGGGAGGGGAACTATGAAATCACATTACACCTCACCTTTGCTATCCTGTTATTGAGTGATAAAAAAAAAATATGCAGCATCTTGCTAAGATATTAATCTATATAACATACACTTAACTGAGAATAAAATATATGAATGAAGAGAATCAAGTATTTTTAGAATTAAACAATGAAGAATAGTCAGAAATTTCATCAAAATAATCCTTGACATAGAGGAAGTAGCAGCATCTTTAAAGAGTAACAGGATCAAATTTGTAATTTAGACATTTTATACAACGATGGCATTCAGTAAACACACACACCCACACAGAAGCAAATATAATTCCAAGATGACTTTAGCATTCACATTATTTTGTCAAATTAGTAATGCTTAATTATTTATTCACATTGTTTTGAATTAATCATGCATTATTTTGTAACTTTGAGAGTTTGTATGAAGTAACTTAATTTTTAGAATGATAACATAGGGTTGGTGTGAGAGGCCCAATTTGACCAGTTTGAACATAAAACAGGTGCAATATTTTGGCTAGATATGGCCAGTTTAAATGCCTAAGGTTATTTTCTTGTAATAAACAGGGCTTTAATTAAAAAAAGATATTGGGAATAAACTAGTGAATAGTTCCTCCAAAGGATGAAGGATTCTTGGAAAACAAAAACTAGACGCTGAATTACTTGAGACCATCATTTAACATTCTCCTTTCCATGCCTGCAGCAGTTAGACAGAATTAGTTGAGGATAATTTTCTATGGCTGGGTGCCCTTCCTGCTGCTAATCTCCACCTGTTTCTGAGTGGCTGTGTGGTAAGTAGATTGCTTACCAAACACATGGTTCTGGGTTCAGTCCCGCTGTGTGACACCTTGGGCAAGTGTTTTCTGTTATAGCCTCGGGCTGACCAAAGCCTTGTGAGTGGATTTGGTAGACGGAAACTGAAAGAAGCCCGTCATGTATATATGTTTGTGTGTCTGTGTTTGTCCCCCCACCATCGCTTGACAACCAATGTTGGTGTGTTTACGTCCCCGTAACTTAGCAGTTTAGCAAAAGAGACCGATAGAATAAGTACAAGGCTTACAAAGAATAAGTCCTGGAGGTTGATTTGTTTGACTAAAGGCGGTGCTCCAGCATGGCTGCAGTCAAATGACTGAAACAAATAAAAGAGTAAAAGAGGCCGACGTGTTTTTCACAGAAGTCTGGGAACAAATTTCATCATTTGTATGAAGGTGATGCTTCTTTATAACCATCATGTGATGTCAAGACAAAGCTACACACTAACACACATGAGCACACACACACACACACACACACACACACACACACACACACATGCACACACACACATGCACACACACACAACCGGCTGCTTTCAGTTTTCCTCAACATAACCCACTCATAAGAGATTGGCCAGCCAAGTGCTATAATAGACAACACTTGCCCAGGGTTCCACATAGTGGGACTGAACATAAACCTACATGGCTGGGAAGCAACCTTCCTAACCAGACAGTTACACTTGTGCCGCAATTTTGTTTAAAAAACATCCATTTGAGGCAAAAGCTAGCAATTAAAGGATCAGGTTTTTGAAAAGCATTAACAAACAGTAAAAAAAAAATTAACATCTGAAAAAAAGTAAAATTTTCAATTCTAAAGAAGTTAGAAAAGAAAGGGAAAAAGACCTGCAGAAGTATCTAGCACCAAGTGAGATCAATTTTTGAACATAAACCCAGTAATAAAAATAAGAATAGGTCTAATAATTAACACCTATGTTGCTGCATCAATCAAAGACACAGCTGGAATCCTATAATAGGATTAGAATCATGAAAAAAGACACAGAAAAGATGAAGACACAGTAGAACTTGTAATGGTATTCAGAGATTTGCCTGTACAAACCAACATCAAGTATTATAATTCAATATTATCAAGGCTAGAGGAGGTCATAACAATACAAAAGACAGCATTATCATTAAAGCTGTTACATTGAGGAATAAAAGGATGAATGAATTTTAAGAGCAAGCTATAAAAAAAAAAATAGGAACAAAAATCACAAAAAATACAATTTAAAATAATTTCCGTCTACAGCAGTAGAGACTGGATGATGTAAATCTAACTCTTGTGTATGTGTGTGCGCAGATGTGTATGTGAGCAAATGTGCACATACTGTTTGTAGATACATATACATGTGTATACACACAGATGTATACATATGTATATAGGTGAGAGTGTACACACATTGTGTGTATATACCCATACATGTATGCATATGTGTATTACACATATGCATATATACACATTTGCATATGTACATGTGCATATGTATATATACACATGTGCATTTGTATACATGTATGAGTAAACATTACATATAGATATATACGTATGTATACATATATATACACACACACACGAGTGTGTGTGTGTGTGTGTGTGTGTGTGTGTTGAAAGCACATGGCCTAATGGTTAGGGTGATGGGCTCATAATCATGAAGCCTTTGTTTCAATTCCAGGACCAAGTTGTGCATTGTGTCCTTGAGCATGGTACTTCATTGCACATTGATCCATTCTACTCAGCTGAAAATGAGCAGCAGCTGAGTGCTAGTGCAGCTCTTTCTCTCTTTAGTTGTCACATCCTTGATGTTCCATTGGTTCAAAGGGTGACTACATGGGTACCTAGAACAATTAGCAAAAGCATGGTATATGTTACCAAGTTATACTTGTCCGAGGTTTGGTTTATATGTATTAGTAAGAGCAAATTATGAGAAAGTGATGATTGTTAGTATGAAAGTAGTAATGATAGTATGCATAGGGCACATGCATGTCATATGATCTCAAGTGAGAGAGGTAGTGTATTGGAGGGATGATCATTAAGGGCTAGAGAGATCAGTTTTCAAGTAGGTGTACTGCACATGTGTGTTATGCATATTACCCTCCATCACTACCAGTTTTAATGCTTGTTTCACTGTGCATACACAGGTGGGCAGGTCTTCTCACGCACTGTCTGCTGCCAATCAATACAGTCCTTTGTCTTGAAATACAATACCTTCAAATCAAGTCTTTCTTGGCCTACATCTTTCACAAGTTCCATTCATTTTGAACATGTGGCACTTCCTTTATGCATCTCTTCCCTTCCATTCATATCACATATCTGTACCAACAGGCATGAGATGCATAGGAAAGAGGACATTTGATTCTCTTATGTTCATTTTACTTTTTCCTTCCCAGCTTAGCTAAGATCAGATAAACATCTCTCAGAGACAATGTTATTTTACTTAAAAAGCTGCTTTTAATGGATATATACACATCTAAAATAACAAACCAAACGCATGCATGTACGTGTGTGTGTGCACGTACATGTTTTCTTAAAAGTTCTTAAACAGACATGTATATTTTTCAACTTCAAAAGTAATATTGCAGCCACTACAAGTCAACCATAAGGAACATGAAAGATTTTCTAATTATTTAAGAAAATACATGTTGCATCAAATGTTAAAATATATTTATGTTGAAATATATTTTAATAATACTACCAATATTTTTGTGTTTCTACATCAATCATCATTTCACCTTGTTTAGAGGAGTTTGAAAGTTATAAAATTATTCCTCCAGACTTTGGGTAAGTTTGAAAAAATTGGACCACAACATTCTAGAATTTCCTTAATGTTTGCTTAAACTAGCAGCTACCATCAACACCTGACGATACACACAGCCACCACCCCACTAGTCAAAATAGTGAAATGCAAATGAGAACTGTCTTTAAATGCACCAGCTTTTAAAATTTTACTTAAATAAAAAAAAAAATAGAGAAAAGCATGAAACTACGTCTTCAAATATTTACTTGTGACTAATTATTTTCCAAGAAATACAAAAATTATTTGAAAGCCGTCACCTGAAAAAATCTACCCTTCTTACATTGAATACAAAATTACTTTACATTCTATATATA
>NC_068981.1:192022145-192025141 GCF_001194135.2 Octopus bimaculoides
TGGTGTGTATGTGTGTGTGTGTGTGTGTGTGTGTATATATATATATATATATATATATATATTGTGTAAATATGTATATAACAGTAACTTTATTACCATCTTACATAGAATATAAAATTACTTTCTTGAGGAATGCAAATACTAAAAAATGGAACCAGACACTGATGAATGTAGCACAAGGAAAAATATGAGGAAAAACTACTCGTATTTTCAGTTGATATTTGAAAAATATCAATTTCTGTATTAAACAAACAGCATTAGTATGACTGGTATCAGCATCTTCTGATCGGAATCGAGGGATAAATACTAAAAGCCAGGAAAACATATAAAGTTAGAGTACAAATGTAGTAATTATATGTTTAATTTATTTTCATATAAAACAAAAATTCAGAATATACCATTCATCACAATGTAAATGTCATCCAAGAGAATGTGAGGGTGGCTACAATGATAGAAGAGAGAGAAAGAGAAGGAGGGAGGGGGATAGTGAGGAAGAAGAAAGTAACCTTTTAATTATTGCATATAACTCTAGGAGTTTTAAAATTATCATTTTAATATTTCCTAAAATAAATATAAAATTGGAAATCAGAAAGGGGAATAAAGAAAAAAAATAGAATTAAAAAATTTCAGGCAAAGAATATGTATGATTTTCCTGCAGACATAGCTGTGTGGTGAGAAGCTGGGTTCAATCCTACTGTGTGGCACCTAGGGTAGGTGATTTCTTCTTTAGTCTCGGGCTGACCAAAGCCTTGTGAGTGAATCTGGTAGGAGTTTTGGACACTTACTCACTCCCCATGGACAATAACTCTCTCCCCAAGTACAATTACCTCTGAGGACAACAGATGATTTAAAACTTCTTAATATATTCGAGAGGGGGTAATTGTCGTTGAGGGAATTGTCCTATGAGGGGTAGTTGTCCTGATACGTCTGGTAGACAGAAACTGAAAGACACTCATTTTGTGTGTGTGTGTGTGTGTGTGTGTGTGTGTGTGTGTGTGTGTGTGTGTGTGTGTGTGTGTGTGTGTGTACGCACGTGTGTGTGTGTGTGTGAATGCATATGCACGCATGTTTGTTCCCCATTACTGCTTGACAACCACTGTTGGTGTGTTTATATCCTGGTAACTTAGCAGTTCGGCAAAAGAGATTGATAGAATAAGTACCAGACATAGAAATAAAAAAAGTGTTGGGGTTGATTCATTCTACTAAAAGATTTTCAAGGTGGTGCTCCAGTATGACTGCAGTCCAACGACTGGTAAAAGAAAGACTGTGTATGTTTCCCCTAACCAAGAACCTAAGACTTACCAAATTTACCCTTTAGATTCAAACCTGAGACAAAGGTTAGGCTTCTTTCATATCAACTAAAATAAATATTTTTCCTTGTTATATTTTGCATTCCTCCTCCTTTCATATAAGAAAGAACAGAAAAAATACCATTTCAGCTACTTGACTGATATAATTTCGAAATGGTTGAGGGCACCTAGCTGAAGTAGGAACTAAATATTTCAAGACTTATACAGCATCTGTCTTTGCAAATATATCTTAAGATACTTAAGAGAGAGAGGGGGGGGAACCTAAATGAGAGCTAAACATTTCATAAACAAACACAACCCCCTTATATATACGACTATCTCCTTGGTACCATTCTGTGCTGTATTACGTATCTGGCCATCTTTAGATGGTTCCAGTACCACATTGAAATTTTTTCTATGAGTTGCTAACCTTTCACTCAACTCAATTCCCATTTCTAAGAAATGGTCTGTGAGTAGCCTCCCACAGCCTTTCTTACAGCATAACATAACCACTACTGGGGGAGAGAGAGAGAGAGAGAGCAAAGATAAAAAGAGATAAAAGACAGATAGGAGAGAGAGGGGGGAGAATGAGAGAGAGGAGGAGAGAGAATGTGAGAGAGAGAGAAAATGAGAGAGAGAGAGAATGTGAGAGAGAGAGAGAGAGAGAGAGAGAGAGAATGAGAGTAAGAGAGAGAGAGAATGAGAGAAAGAATGAGAGGAAGAGAATGAGAGAATGAGAGAGAATGAGAACATAATCAACTTCAGTACTTGACTGAAAGTTAAACATGAAAGGATGAAAGAGAAAATTGACCTCAACAGAATTTGAACTCAAATTGCATAGAGCCAAGACATATAGAGCAAGACATTTATTTGACACTAACAATTCTGCTAACACTAGTTTACAGAGAAATTGAGGTAAACATAAAAACAGTTAGAAAATTACTATTTTTAAATCTCACAACGAGAGATATTCAGCAACAGTACTTCGTAGTAAAGATTGTTTGCCAACATAATATGGTAGTCCTGGTTTAAGGCGAATGTTGCTGTAATTTAGCCCCAGGAGACATCGTCTCCAGCTGGCTATATGACGTGATCTGTCAAACAATTATTCTGTGCTGATGAAAGGAAATTACCCAGAAATCGTGATACACAGATATTGTTTTGAGCTGAGTGGGGGTGCTAGATACCCTTGTTCAAAAATATAAGGACACAGACCGGCATCTTTTCATAGACTCTTCCAAGAAAAGTCTGAAGGCTGTACTCCTGCACAATGGGAATAAATAGCCCAGCATTCCCATTGTTTACTCAGTCCATCTGGAGGAGTCATATGACAATATGGAGTTCCTTTTGGAAGCTGTCAAGAACAACCAGTACCAGTGGAGTCTCGCACAAGGACTGAGGATGTAGGAGCACTTTCATGCTTGGTGAACACAGTGTTCAAGAAAATCTTCTAGTGGACAGGAACAAGGTGTTTCTTTCTCCTCTTCATATCAAAAAGTGGCACTGCCTTCCAACACTTGTGCATTCTGTTCCCAACTCTGAGTTTTGCTAAGCTTAAGGAGGGCATCTTCGTCAGACCTCAGATCCGAGAGGTGCTGAAGAAGAAGGACTTTGAGGAGCTTCTTACCTAAAAGGAACTGAGTGTGGGAAACATTTAAGTTAGTCTGCCATAGCTTCCTTGGTACCACACGAGTACTAGATTACCAA
>NC_068981.1:192025151-192035853 GCF_001194135.2 Octopus bimaculoides
CTTTCCTTATCTGCTTCCCCTCTGTGTCACTCAAAATTCACTTTCTCCACTCCCACCTCAACTTCTTCCCTCCGAAGCTCAGAGCAGTGAGGGATGAGCATGGAGAAAGGTTCCACCAAGATATTACTAAGATGAAGAGCAACTACCAAGGCAAGTGGAACCCCAGTATGATGGGGGACTTTTGCGGGATGATTTTGTATGACATCCTGGAGGTAAAGTACACAAAATCATCCAAAAAAACTCACTTCTGTGTGTTGTACTATGATTTTGTGTGTATTGTATTATCCAAGTAATTTAGTTCAATGAATGTTCTGTATCTATGCTGGGTTTTTTCTGTAATATGCCTTTGTAACAGATGAAAGAAACACATTATATTTTGAATTTATATGCAGTATGGTTAAAATGGGATATATGAGAGCAAAAAAACTAGAGGTGATAGAGCAAAACTGTTTAGAAAATTGAATTCACCACATCAAAATTAGTTTTAAAAAAAAAAAAACACCTATTCACATCCTTGCCTCAGGGCAAAAAAAATTTTGTAAACCAGTGTAATTTGTCACTTTAATCCAAAGCTATAATGTAGTAGAAAAGTTCATTTAATTAGTCCATTAATAGACACATGAGTAACACTTTCATTCCACACTTGAAATTACATATACTTGTAATGCTAGATACCAACTAACAGATTTTTCAAAACAATCCTGAAATTAATTAACAAATACGTAATCAATTTTTGATACACCTAAGCTCCACTTTTCAGCAACTGATTAAGACCTAAAATACAATCTCTGGAACTTCCTTTTCATAGTCAAGAAAATAATGTGCCATATGGGTGTTTTTGAGGTTGATCACCATCAGCATCATTTAACATTCATTTTCTAAGCTGGCATGGATTGAACAGCTCAACAGGATCCAATTAACCAAAGCCAACCACTTTATACAATGTACTGGGTGTATTTTTTTATGACACCAATACTAGTGAGATTGCCAAGTAATTCACAAGAAGAAGAAAAATCAACTGAGAACTGAGTGTTTCACCCATCTCCGTGGAGAGAGGGAGATGGCTTTGTGCCAAGTGTTGGAAGGTAAGAGTATGATGGAGGAACAGGCACAGGTGTTTTGCTAGAGAAGAAATACATACCACCACCCGCTCCTGCATTATAAGGGTGGATTGGGAGTGGCTGGAAAGAGTCAATGACTGGTGTGATGAGAGGTCAAAGAGTACTTCCAAGATTCAAGAAGGTGAGATTCAAGAATACAAACAAAAAATTGGGAAGGGTAGGTGGTTAAGTTCATTAAAGTGTGGGAGGAGAGTGACACCTGGTTAGAAATGGGTGTAGAGATGAATGTAGGGAATGGAACAAGGGTGGAGGTGTGGTTAATATGGTTAATATCAGTATGATTGGGAGTGGGGGACAAGTGAAAGAAATAGGGGTGGCTCAGAAATAAGGAGATAAGTGATAGTAGAGGAAGGGAGGAGAGCTGTAATATAATGTGTGGGTAGATCAGAAAAAAAGGAGATGATTGCAGGGTGAAAGAGAGAGATGTGTAAGGGGATGTAGTGGGGGGAACTATTCCCTTTCCCCTAGATTTCTGATCTTGTACCAGTGTTAGAAACTATATTTTATTCTGCATAAGTGTTAATAAAATAATTCTTTGACATTGGGAATTCAATCAATATTCAACTAATGTACACAAATACACAATTGAATAGCAGACTTATCTTACAACTTTCTACTTACTGATTAGAGACGAAATTCTTTAAATTCATTAATTACTAATATTAGATTATGCAGCTTGCTTGTCCATTAACAATTGTTAGTGACACTGCTGTGTGTCTTTCAATTCACCTACATCATATTCTAATAAATTTCCTTTAATATCTCCACTCGTACATTTATATTACTTTGTTGGTATTATTTAACCCTTTTGAAGGTAGCGAGCTGGCAGAACCGTTAACATACTGGGCAAAATGCTTAGCGGTATTTCGTCTGCTGCTACGTTCCAAGTTCAAACTCCGTATTATTAAGTACCAGTTGAGTACTGGGGTCGGTGTGATTGACTGTCCTCCTCACCACAAAATTCAGTCCTTGTGCCGATAGCAGAAATGATTATTTAACCCTTTTGTTACCACATTTACATTGAAGTGAACTGCTTTTGCTTCTATTAATTTTGGAAAATAATGAATTTAATAAAATAATTTTGTCCCCATTAAAATGAGGTTGGAACAGAAGCATTTTGAAAGAAAGTTTTTAGATTACTCAAATAGAGGGAATTTGTATCATCGAACCAGGCAGATTGGTAATGAAAGGGCTAAATCCTAAAAGAGAATATTTTACAACTGTTATTCATAGATTATTTTTGGACTATTAACCTCATCTTAATAAAATTTGGAAGAACTATTTTTAGTATTTGAGGCATTTTTTATTGGTTTACTCTCCAATCATCATTAGGAGTCTTATTCTTGAGTATGTACTGGTCCCAACTGTCACCAGGTAATTGGAGCCAGTACATATCCAGTTTTACCTTCTCTGGAAGCAGGAAAACTTCAATAAATCCAGAATTTATGTTGTATGGTATTTAATATACTTTTATTCATTTTTGGTACTCAAAAACATGCCATTGGCCACCTTGAGTTGTTTCTCTAACTTCATTCAAGTTATGCGCAAGGTACAAGACTGGATTTGATCAAGCAATTATTTCAAAATTAGTGGTAGTAATGCACAAGTAAACCACTATGCAACAGATATAACAACAAAAACCTCTTTACAAATACAGACACACTAACAACATGTGGCATGTTTACACCTGCACATACTGACTGACATACACACACTTATCAGTATGGGTGCAAATGTTGTAGTACTAACACTAATGTAGATGTGCAGCTATACAAGTTGATGGTGAACCATCAACTTGTATAGTTGTCTTAATCTTTTCAATACCACTCTGACTGAGATTGCTCCTGGTTCTGTGATACAAATTTCCTGTTTAAAGTGATCCAAATTAAAACCTTGCGTCAAAATGTTGATGTTCCAAACACTAACATCATAATGGCAAAGTTATTTTACCAAATTCTTTATTAGTTTCAAAATTAAGTAATAACACAAAAGGTGACATATTTCAATAGAAATATCTTAAAAGAGTTAATAGTAATATTTAAGCCTAGATATCAATGATAAGGTTTCTCTGTTCAGTCATAATGATTTGCATAAAAAATTAAAAAAACAGAAAAATTAAAATTTGTTACAATGTTGCCTTCTCCATGTGATTATTTCAATTGAGATACACACTACCTTTGTTTTAATTTTGTGAATAATGAAAAATTTTGTAGAATAATGCTGTCCTTACTAAGCTGGTGTTTGGAATATGAATTAACATGAAATTCTGATGCAAAGTT
This sequence comes from Octopus bimaculoides, assembly GCF_001194135.2. NCBI lineage: Eukaryota > Metazoa > Mollusca > Cephalopoda > Octopoda > Octopodidae > Octopus > Octopus bimaculoides. The sequence goes on from NC_068981.1 coordinate 192,028,552, forward strand.
TTAATTTAGATCATGTAGTATAGATTATTTGTGTCACAGGACCAGAGGTGGTCTTGGGTGGGTTGGTATCAAAAGTGTTAATATGCCAATAAAAGAAAAGGTAAGTATTATTTAGTAAAACCCAGTCTGAATTCTTGATTATCTTGAGACCTGAAACTCATTCATTGCTTTCAAAATTGTTATAAGGGTTTAAATGAATTCTGAAGGAAAAACAACTATTGAAATGGAAAATAAATTTTCAAAGACATCCACACAGAGCCTCCCCAACTTGCAGTAATGTTCACTCTTACACCTAAAACAAACAATCTTCACCAGAAACAAAAATAAAATGTTTGAAACAGAATTTTAGATTTTGAAAAAAAAAAAGGCTGTTTTCACATCATGCACAGTAGTCTTACAACACATAGACTCATATACACATATATACACATAAATATACACACACACGTGGGTATATAAGGTGCTGGAGAAACTTAATACATTATTATTATGGATTAGTATAGACTATTTGTTTGTTCTTTCACACTTGTCACCTGAACAAACACACAAAATCAAGAAACTAAGAGGAGCAACAGGGTGAATATACCATTAGATCTAGAAGTGAATGCATTTCTGTTGAAAGTCTGTGTGTGAGTGAGCACAGACACACACACAAAGAACACCAACAACAGTAAAAGCTGGAGAGAAACTGATATTCCAACTGTTTAGTACTGACTGAAATAAATAGTCGTGGTGGCCATTTGATTGTTTCCGCTATCATGTCTCAAATTAATAATACAACAGGACGGCAGATAAATAAATGAAACGAGTTCTCATAAATGTCAAACTTATTTTCTATTGCAAACATTTTGGAAAGAAATAGTTTTACAATGAGGAATTGTGCTGCTATAGATTTTACAGCAAGATATTTAACAAGATGGACAGACAGAGTGCAAGAGATCAATAGAGAGAAAGACCACAAGAAAGACAGACAGTAATGTACACATAAGGTGTAGAGGTAATTATATTAACAGGTGTAATTGCAACAGAAATGTTGAGAGGAAAATTCTGTTTTAAATTTTCACTGCAAGTATCAGTTATAATCTGACTTCAGAACAGATAATTTTTTATATAAAATGGTATATTATTAGATATCAAAGTATTCTATCATACATCTAGATGATCACTAATATTCCATGGTGTGGAGAATGGTTTTGAATTACAAAAGCAAAAGTGAATATAATCATGGGTTCATGAAAGAGTGTCTGAGTTTGTGTGGCTTTAATGGCTACTATTACTCTACCATAAAGAAAGTGTGTGTGTGTGTGTGTGTGTGTGTGTGTGTGTGTGTGTGTGTGCGCGCGCGCGCACACATACACTGTAGGTTAACTGAATTTGTTGGTATACCATTAACTTAGCCATATATCCTCTGACATTCTCCAACTCCAATCCAACCAATCTAAGCACCTAGATCAAACAAAGGTCAAAAGGTTACAAGATAAAAAAAAATTTTAAACATTTAAAAAATATCTGCTTTCTATATTATCTTACTATACATGCATTAAACTTGACACCCTGAAGATAGTCATGCTCTGTAAAGGTTTTAGAGACATGTTCATTAAAATATGACCATGAGAAGGTTCTATAATGGACAACATAAGTTCTGGCTTCACAATGTGATCCAACAGTTAAATACAGAGAGCAAAAATCCTAACTACATGACATTGAAATTTGGAAAGTTAAAGAAGAAGTTTAACAGATTTTTGGAAATGGAGTAAGAAGAGAATAGTCTGTTGTTGAGTAGAAAGAAAACTCAAGGCATTAGTTGAGTGCAAGTGAATCAAGAAAATGCCTCTATTGAATCAGTGTTTGAAGAAAATACTTATAGGGCTCATTATCTTTTTTAAGTCTACCTTTCTATGCTTGCATTGTTAGACAGAATTCATTGAGGCAACTTTTCTAAGGCCAGATGCCCTCCCTGTCACCACCCCTCATCTGTTTCCAAACAAGGTAATATTTCCCCATGGCCAGAGATGTGTTTCATGGAAGATTGAAAAATAAACAATGCCCATTTACAACCATCAACACAACAAACACACACACAATGGGCTTCTTTGAATGTTTACCTACATAATCTACTCACAAAGCTTTAGTTGGCCTGGAGCTATTAGCAAAAGACATTTGTCTAAGGTGCTGCACAGTGGGACTGAACTAAAAACCATATGGTTGGAAAGCAAGTTTCTTAACCACACAGCCATAATGTGTATAATGTAGAAGTCTGTTTTTACTGACTCCTATAATTAGAATAACTGGTGTAAAGGCAATTTAAGTGTTGTAGATAACTTGTAAGAAAAAGAAGAGACAGGAGAGTTCTAGGAAGAAGAATTGTGAAAAGCATTTAGTGATGGGTTGAAAATGAAGAAACAGTAGAAATAGCAGGGATAAAATAGAAGCAGTATGGAGTTGAGAAGATCATGGCCTTGTGTTTATATGCTCAAATCTATCATTATGGCTGCCTTTACTGTTCATCTCTCTAACTCACTAAGTGTCAAAAACCCTATATCTTCCTCCTCCTTAACAATAAGAGGGCATATACCAGCATGTACCAAAGAAAAAAAAATCAATAATGGCAGAAAGTGGACATCTTCCTATCTGCTGTTTAATATGTGCTCAATTATTCTCCAATACTTGAACGGTTCATGACTATTTAGCAATATAACTTATTAGTTTCAGCATCTTCTAGTAGAAGCTGAGAATTTCAAACTTATGAAAGTACAAATACAATTTAGAAAAAACACGAAAAGAATGGGGGGGAAATAAAATCAGAAGAAATTCATTAAGATTTGAAGAAATCAATTTATAAAAATGAACTGATAATATTAAAAAAAAAAAAAAAGCATTTGAAAAATCTCTCAATCCGTACCAAATTCCAAGCTTATCTTTTACTATTAATCACAATGTTTTTTAATGAGGCAGTCCAACAAATTGTGGTTGTCTTGAAGTGTTTCCTGATAGAAATCTAGGTTAAGTTGTATTGGAGATAACAACAATTAGTATCATTGACTATCTTGTTAGGTGAACAACTTCAGCTCAACCTTAATAATTAAGCAGTAACAGAACACACACTTCAAAACTGAATGATTTAAAGTTTGTTTTGATCTCAGATAAAAACTACAAAATAACTTCCATTAAGACTTGACAGAACTCTGTTCTTTATGAAATGTATCTAACAGCCACAGGCACAGGTTTGACTGTATGGTTAAGTAGTTCACTTCACAGCCACACAGCACCTTGGGCAAGTGTCTTCTACTAAAGCCTCAGGCTGACTGAAACCTTTTGAATAGATTTGGAAAACAGAAACTAAAAGAAGCCTGTCATGTGTGTGTATCCTTGCCTAGACATCAAGTGATAGAACATTAGGAGAGAGGATGTAGGCAAGTGAATTGATGGCAGTACTTGTACTTTAATTAATACCAGAAGAATAAAAAAGTAAATTCAGATATGCATGTAGATATTAGTAGAGTACAATTCAGGCAATATTCACATATTTCTAACAGAACACATGAAATAAATTAACATTAGGCACAGGTGTGACTGTGTAGTAAGGAGTTTGCTTCCCAACCATAAAGTTCCAGGTTCAGTCCCACTGCATGGTACCTTGGGCAAGGGTCTGTTATAGCCTCAAGCTGACTAAAGCTGTGAGTGGATTTGATAGACAGAAACTGAAAGAAGTCTGTCGTGTGTGTGTGTGTGTATCACCACTGCTGGACAACCAGTGTTGGTTTGTTTATATCCCCATAACCTAGCAATCTGGCAAACAGAGACCAACAGAATAATTACCAGACTAAAAAATAAAATAAAAAGGCATTGGAGTCAACTTGCTTGACTAAACCCTTCAAGGCAGTGCTCCAGCAAGGCCAGTCTAATGCCTGAAACAAGATTAAAAAAAAAAAGATACTAGCTTTGAAAATCAACAATGAAATAAAATGAAATAAAAGCAATAAAAATAAATGCTTCTAGTGCCCAACCAAGTAAAAGACATTGATCCATTAACCATGTTAACACCACAAATATTTACGTCTTAAATTAAGGCAAGTCTGTTATTTTCCATGCTGTGCAAAGAATTAATCTTAAGTCTTCCAGATTTTCTTATCAGTGACACTTGTAGTCTTTGAAGGAAGGATCCTGATATATAATGATACGCTAAATTAAACTTGTATGAAGATGAAGAAGATAGTGGCCCTCATGAAGAGGAAACTTTATTAATGATAGGATAGTGCTTGTGGTTTTGGTCTTGATGATGTGAGTGTGAAACTGAGCATGGTCCATGCTGATTATGGTAATGATGGCTTTTGACAAATGCAATAGCAACATTTTAACAAATGATAACAGTGATCCTGTTCTGTTGATGATATTAGCATCATCATCCTTTCAACACTTTTCTTTCTTCTTCCTAGCTAGAAATAAAATGTCATACTTCACCATTTGAATAAACATCTTATCCTAGATCTAACCAGCTTGATAATGAGCTGATATGGCTGAAAAATGATGTCATCGGAAAATTATTAAATAGATAAAGTGACTGCTTCAGCAGAGTTTGAAATAAGCAAGCAAGCTATTTAAAGGGCTGTATTTCCGTGAACTGCAAAAAGGAAAAGTAAACAGGTACTATTCATTAGGAATTATTTTGATCATCATCATTTAACATCCATTGTCCATGCTGGCATGGGTTGGACGGTTTGATCAGAGCTGGAGAGCTGCACCAGGCTCCAGTCTCATTTGGCGTGGTTTCTATGGCTTGATGCCTTTCCTAATGCCAACCATTTTACAGAGTGTGCTGGGGGATTTTGTGTATTTTAATGTGACACCAGCACAGGACTCTTCATTATATCATATAATCCTCTTCATCATATCATATGATCTTCAGTATATCATATATCCTCTTCATTATATCATATAATGCTCTTCAGTATATCATATATCCTCTTCATTATATATCCTCTTCATTATATCAGAGGATAGGGAGCTGGTATATGAATTCTAGAAGAAACCAGGAAATGTTAGATGGTTACAAAGACTGATCGGTAGAAATGAAATGGAACATGATTTGAATTAGACAAGTGGAATTCTAGTTTTGAACTGATCATCCAGAAATGAAAAATCAGTCAAACTACCACAGTCATAACTCATCGTTTTCCATTCTCTTTATTTGATCAGCCCCTAACAAACATAAGTTTTTGGTCATTTAACAATGGACAATGCAGAGTACTTAATATCACAATTTAAAAAAAAAAGATGGAATGGCAGAAATTGTTGCTTGGGATATAACTAAAATCTACAAATTGCAACAGAAAAAACTCTCACTCTTGTCGTTTCAGGCCTTATTAACTAGTAAAGTAGAGATGGTGTCTACATGAATCTTTTATCTTTTACTTGTTTCAATCATTAGATTGCAGCCATGCTGGTGCATCGCTTTGAAGAAATTTAGTTGAACAAATCAACCCCAGTACTTATATCTTTTAGCCTGGCACTTATTCTATCAGTCTCTTTTTTTGCTCAATCACTAAGTTACAGGGACATAAACACACCAACACTGACTGTCAAGCAGTGGGGGTGGGGGAAGAATACAGGCACACATACACACGTGTGACAGACTTCTTTCAGTTTCTGTCAACCAATTTCACTCACAATACTTTGGTCAGCTCAAGGCAAAAAGACAGATGCCTAAGGTGCCATGCAAAACTACATGGTTGGAAAGTAAACTTCTTACTACACAGCCAGGCCTATGCTAATGTTTAATTTTTATTTTTTTCTTCAGTTACCATTAAGGTCTGAATTGATGCCTACCATGTGTTTGCTACTGAAATGGTTGTCAACCTGTAAGGAGTAGGAAGTGTCTTTTTTTTTGCTGCACTTTATACATCTCTTTCAAATCTCAGGCTAGCTTTAATCTCTCCAGCAGCAAAGAAATAGCAGCAGCAAATGTATTGCAGAAATAAATTCAATCAACTGACATATTTGTGGTCATGTGGTAAGGTTAGAATTAATATTTTAAAAGAAATCTGGAGGAGGAATTAAAGAAATGGAGCAAAAATGAAATTGCTGAAGGTCAGACAAACTTCTAATGAAAATAACAAAGAAATTATTTTAGAGCAGAAATACTTGCTCCAAAGACAGTGTGATTAGTGTTCAGTTTAAAGAATTGAAGTTTAGTAGTTTTGCGAAAACAATGTGAAGGAAGAACAAAAAGAATTCCAAGAAAGAAAATACAAATTAAAGTTTTTTTGTCTAAGTGCAGACATGGCTGTGTGGCAAGAAGTTTGCTTCCCAACCACATGGTTCAGTCTCACTGTGTGACATGTTAAGCAAGTATCTTCTGCTATAGTCTTGGACTGACCAAAGGATTGTGAGTGGATTTGGTAGATGGAAACTGAGAGATGTGTGTGTGTGTGTGTGAGACCATTGCTTGACAACTGGTATTGGTGTGTTCATGTCCCTGCAATTGGTTCAGCAAAAGAGACTGATAGAATAAATACCAGGCTTTAAAAAAATTACTGTGGTCAACTCATTCAACTAAAATTTTCCAAGGTGTTGCCCCAGCATGGTCACAGCTTAATGACTGAAACAAGTAAAAGGTAAAAGATATGATGTTTTTGGTGCTATCACAGAAAATGAAAGATTGCAGAATATTTTCAAAGTCTCATCATCACTGTTTTTTAACATCCACTTTACCATGTTAGCATGTGTCAGAAGGATTCCACTGAGACAGATTTTCTATGGCAAGATGCCCTTCCTGCTGTCAAGATTCACCTGTTTCCAAGTAAGGTTAATATTCCTCACAGGCCAAGCACGTTCTTACAGGATATTGGAATGAATGAAACTGCTAGTTTGACAGTAAACATTCATTTACAGCTATCACACAATGTCAAGACAAGGAGACAGAAACGAGCATGTGCACACACACACACACATACACAGAGGGCTTCTTTCAGTTTCTTTCAGCTGAATCCACCCACAAGTCTTTGTTTGACCCAGGGTTACAGTAGAAGACTGACCCAGGGTGCCATGTAGTGAAACTGAACCCAGAACCATATGGTTAGGAAGCAAACTTCTTAACCACACAGTCACACTTGCATCTATTTACTATTCATGAGAAACATGCAGATCTGATAGGTGGAGTTGAGGTTTATAGGTGGCAAAGATCTGGGTTGAAAAGGCAAGAGAAAAATGTAGGACGATAGCATCGACTTGAGAGAGAGAAACAGACAGAGTGTGTGTGTGTGTGTGTGTGTGTGTGTGTGTGTGTGTGTGTGTGTGTGTGTG
>NC_068981.1:192036499-192053913 GCF_001194135.2 Octopus bimaculoides
GAGAGACACAGAGAGAGAGACAGAGAGAGAGACAGAGAGAGAGAGAGAGAGAAAGAGAGAGAGAGAGAGAGAGAAAGAGAGAGAGAGAGAGAAAGAGAGAGAGAGAGAGAGAAGTTGCCCAGTTTAACACCTCGTCTGGCACTTGGGTATCTACTCAATTTTAAGTATCAGCACTACTTCTCTCCAGTCTGAATATAATTTCCTCCTTCCTGCTAGTCTTGGAGACTCTCAAAAAGATCATGACCACTACACTTCCCCTTCAAGGTGGATGGATGGGTGGATGGACAGACAGATGGATAGATGGATGGAGGAAAGGATGGATGGATGGATGAATGGATAGGTATAAGCAGGCAGACAGACTTGATTTTTTTAATGACTATTAAATGTAGTAACTGTCTGTAGAACTGTTTCATTTGAAGAATAAGTCAGAGGAGGCTGGAAGAAAGAGAGGGAGTAGTTCCAGTTTCAATAGTTTCTGTAAATATATAACAAACACACAAATACATTATATTGTTTGTAATTATCAAGAAATTTATAAGTACAATGGTTATATTGAATAAATAATACAATACAGACCATGCTTATAGAAAACATTCAGATAGTCTGAGACAGTTACAATGACCAAACTAGAAAATAACCAGACCATGGAATATTCAAACACCAAAGCAAAATACTGCGACAATAATTTAGGGTTAGAAAGAAAACATTAGATATTATTTCAGTAACTTACAAATATTCCAATAACTGTAGCTATTTGTGTTAATCTCTAAATATTTGAATTCTGTTACATGAAATCTAACACTGGCCTCACATGACTTTGCTTTCTGAAAAGTTATAAGCTACATCCCAACTACACACCCCTTCCAAATTCATTGCAAACTTCCCAAGTTGCATTACCCCTAGTGTTTCCATTCATTATCCGCTCACATAATCTCTTACTCCTCTACCATATTCTAATTAAATTGAAATAACAAACACTGCCCATAGACTATTCATTTCTTTTTTTTTCTTTCATACATTGTTTATTCCATCTGAAATTGGGTTAACAGTTAGATATACAATTTTTTTTTATATATATTATACCAGATGCTTAAAAAAAAAGGAAATCTTACAGAAAAATTTTTTTTTTTTTTCCTATTCCCCACCCATCTCTTTTCTCTAACACACAAACAGGTACAGACAGATACACAAGCAGGCGGGACATACATGAGAGGGGCACGCTCAGGAAAACAAGACAAGTGGGGTGGCGGGGGGGATCATACAAGGACACACATGAGAGTGGCACGCAGGGACACACAGACAAAGACACATACACAACACAGACTTTTACTTCCTTCACTTTTTAGTATTAAGCCATTTAGCAAACTGACAGGTTCATTCCCCAGGTTAGCTCTATCTAAGTCCAGCTTAGTATTAAGTTCACAGAGGTTCTACACTAACCACATTCCCAATCCTTCCTCTTCAGAATATCATCATCTCTGGAACTGCTATCCTTCTGACTATGTTTGTTTTTTCTTTTCCACAACCATCAAGTTTAAGCAGAACATCAACCACATCAATCTTAATGGTCAGTTTTGCAAAGTTTCCAGACACAATCATCAAAATAAAGCTTATAAATTTAAGAAAACTTGCTACTCCATGTTTGTATTCCACATGTGAATAACTGCAGCTGGAGACTTTAGACACATGCATGCACACACACACACACCTGGAAACAGGGCAACAGGGTGCAGAAAATATTACTCAACAAATTCCATCTGACCCATAAAAGCATGGAAAAGTGGATGTTAAATTGATTACACATACATGTGCGTGCATGCACGCACGCACGCACGCACACACACACACACACACACACACACACACACACACACACACACACACACACACACATTGTGGTTGGAGATTGTTACAGTCAGGGTGAACCACAAAGTAAAAAAATTAATGAAATAGAGGGTAAATTTATTTAATAACTGAGCCTTACATGACTAGAACTGTTGCATCCTGGCATATTTAGTCATCATCCTCTGACAAATTACTCAGAAATACAACAGTATTAACCCTGCAAGAGTCATTGTGTGCATACAGACAGACAGACAAGCCTCAAGTTTCTTCAAATTCATGGAAGCATAGAAAAGTGAACATTATTATTACACACACACGTGTGTGCAGTCATTTATAGCCACAACTTGAGTCTACTTCGCACATGAAAGATGGGTAGTTATTGATTTTTTTTATTATCTTGTATTGTTTTTATACAACGAAGAAATAACAAATTTGGTCAAAAGAACAACTTAACAGTATTTTGATGAGAATATTCTTCAGAAAGACTGCTTCATTAAAAGACATTACCAATTAATTGAAGACTCTTTTGCAATAAACGAACAATGACCAGGTTTGATCAGATTACTTTTGATAAAAACGATTAGTTAACTTCATTTAGAAGTGTTCATAAAACTGATTTTAATTAAGAAAAATAATTATTTGATCCTATAAATACTCAGAATGAAAAAGGAGTGGAGATGTTAGAAATAGCATATGAATATTGAGGGGTGAATTGGAGAGAGAGAGGGATTGTGTGATGAGTGGAGGGAGACAGACAGACAGACAGAGAGCATATATGTAATGAAGAGGGAATGTGTGTGATGAAAGGAGGGGGGAAGGGAGAGATAGAGAGAATGTGTGATGAAGAGTGTGTGAAGAAGGAAGAGAGAATGTATGTGAAGAAGAGAAAGAGAGAATGTGTGATGAAGAGAGAGAGAGAAAGAGTGTGTGCGTGTGTGTGATGAAAAGAGAGAGAGCATGATGAAGAGAGAGAGAGAGAGAGAGAGAGAATGTGTGTTGTGCGTGTGATCAGAGAGAGAGAGTGTGTATGGTGTGTATGTGATGAAAAGCAATAAAGAAAAAGAAAAGAGAAAGAACATGTAAGTGATGAGGGAGAATAGAACAGATTGTAAGTGAGAGAATATGTAAGAGATTAAGAGAGTGGGAAGCTGAGATTTCAGAAAAAAGATATTAAAAGAGAGAGGGAGTAAGTTGGGGAGAGAGGTAAGAGAGAGGGAGAATAGAGAGAGAGAGAGAGAGAAAATGATAAAAAGGAAGTGACAAAACAACAGAGAGAGAGAGAGAGAGAGAGAGAGAGAGAGAGAGAGAGAGAGTGTGCATGAAAGATTGGTGTCAAAGATAACTAATCAATAGAATTCATATTCTTTTAATTCTAAGAAAACAAAACATTAAAATTGTAAAAATGCACAAAAAAAAATAGTGTGAGAAATGTGTTTGACAAAGAAAAAAACATCTGAGTGAATAATTTTGGTTAGAGTTTGTATAGTTTGGTGTTAGTTGTAACATCTACAAACAAAGGTAAATCACAACTAACTGACACTGGTTCAGAGAACATGAAGATAAATAGATAAAGAAATAAAAACTGGAGAAATTCCTATCAGGTAAACAAAAAGCAAAAAGAAAAATATACGAATTCTCTCCAACTTTTTCCTTTTCATTCCATAATTTCAATCGTCTAATGCTGCTTCAAATTATGGAGATATGATTATTTCCCTTGTAATAGCTGTGACCCTTAGTGGGACCACATCATCATCATCATCATCATGTTTGAAATACAATTTTAAAACCTAACAAATGAATATTACATCATAGACTAAGAAAAATTACTTATCCACGAAAATAGATATTAACACTAGATATATATTACTATTTACTTCGTTTTATTACTGCTTAGTTTTATTCGTTGAGTTTTTTTGGGGGTCCATTTTGTTTTTCTTTAATGGTATTTTTTTTAAAGGAAAGAGAGAAGTTTTAATACAAGACAAAAACAATATCATGTTATTGAAATCTTGAAAGATTCCATTAATTCATATTTTCTTTTTTCTTGTATTGACAAATCACAGAAACTTTCACACACAGATTTTTTCTGCTAATAAACATCAATGTAGTCATATGCCACTCTCCATCACCCCTACCCCTAAAAATAAGAAAGTGACCTGGTAACAAAGTGATTGATTTTAAGCTCAAATATACAGTTTTAAGCAAAAGGTGAAGAATATTTAGCCCTTTTGTTACCATATTTTTTTTTAAATACTGTTTCAATTTTGAAAATAGCAAAGAATTTCTTCAAATAACTGTCCAATATCAATCTAATGTTTGGAACAAATTAACATGAAATTTCAGTGGAAAGTTTTTATTTAGATTCAAAGGAAGGTTAACCGAGAAGATAGTTTTTGTGTGTGGCAGATGCACAGGGGCAATAAACACCAAAGATGTACAGAAAACAGATTCCATCACATGCCAGGGGGAGAAACTAGAAGTAATTGATAGCTTCCGTTACCTAGGCGACCAAGTATGTAATGGGGGTGGATGCTCTGAGAGTGTAGCTACTAGAATAAGGATAGCCTGGGCAAAGTTCAGAAAGCTCCTACCTCTGCTGGTAACAAAGGGCCTCTCACTTAGAGTGAAAGGCAGACCGTATGATGCCTGTGTGCAAATAGCCATGCTACACAACAGTGAAACATGGCCCATGACTGCTGAGGATATGCATAGGCTTGAAAGAAATGAAGCTAGTATGATCCGCTGGATGTGTAATGTCAGTGCACACACACGACAGAGTGTAAGTGCCCTGAGAGAAATGTTGGACATAAGAAGCATCAGATGTGGTGTGGTCATATACTGCATATGGATGAGAAAAGCTGTGTGAAGAAGTGTCACAACCTAACAGTGAAAGAAACCCATGGAAGAGGTAGACACAAGAAGACATGGTATGAGGTGGTGAAGCATGACCTTTGAATATTGGGCTGACCTTTGAATATTGGGCTTCACAGAGGCAATGGCAAGACGCTAAGACCTTTGGAGATATGCTGTGATTGAAAAGACCCGGCAAGCAAAGTGAGATCACAGCCAAGGCCAATACCAGTGTCACATAACCAGCCCATTTAAAAGTACCCTTGAATCATTGGGCAATACACAGTGCTTGAGAAGACCTATTGAGTCAAGTGAGATCGAAATCATAGTCGTAGCTGATGGCAGTGTCACCTGACTGGCACCCATGCTGGTGGCACGTAATAAGCACCATTTGAGCGTGGATCAATACCAGTGCCACCTGACTGGCTCCTTGTGCCAGTGGCACATAAAAAGCACCATCCAAATGTGATCGATGCCAGTGCCACCTGACTGGCTCCTATGCTGGTGGCACGTAAAAAGTACCCACTACACTGTCGGAGTGGTTGGCATTAGGAAGGGCATCCAGCTGTAGAAACCATGCCAGATCAGATTGGAGCCTGGTGCAGCCTACTGGCTTGCTAGTCCTCAGTCAAACCGTCCAAGCCATGCCAGCATGAAAAGTGGACATTAAATGATGATGATGATTCCTTTAAAACAGAAAATTTGTGGCATAGAAGCAGGGGTGGTGTTGGGCAAGTTGGTATGAAGAAGGTTAATAAAGTATGACAACACAATGTAAACAAAGTCAGACCACATGTTAAGAGATGAATATCACCCAATGATGATTTCACATTGACATCTTGCAAGTGCTTGACTAGAACTTTATAATGAAAAATTTATAATAAAAGTTTGCTTAATTGAAATTCAACATGTTTTCTATAAGCAACACTGAATATTCCTTCCCTGTTTATCAATGAAGTCATCAGTAAAATAAACAAACAAACAAGACCCATCTAGAAAGAGAGGACTTTTGTTTTGACATAAGTCTTATCTTCACCACCATCATTCTATATCCAACTTCCATGGTGGTATGGGTTGGATGGATCACCACAGACAGAGTCAGTACATATTCATGGTTCCAGTTCACTTAAATGGCTTGAGGATTACAACTCGTGTTTCATTTATGGTTTGATTTCTACACTCTGATGCCCTTCCTAACACCAACCATGTTTGAGTTTTTATCAGGGTGTTTTTCACAGCATCATTAGAGAGGTGCCATGTCTTCAACAAGACTAAAGGCTACTCACAACCTTACAATTCACAGAGTGTACTGGGTGTGTAGTTTTCATAACATCAACATTAGAGATGGTAATTGTATCCTTGTCATGACTAAAGAGACCTCAGGACCCTACATCTTTACTCACAAACAAACCTCTTTACAAAGAGAGAAATGCATGGCTGCCAGAGGCATGAAAGAGAATGACTGAGTAATAAGAGGGACACATGACAGGGAGTGAATAATAGAGGTTGATTACTTATCCCTATCATGTGTTCCTCTTATCCCCATAAAGGTAATTTGTATTCAAAGATAAGCCTGTATATTATTCAAGGCAAAAAAAATAAAGTGATAACAAAAGACAATGTGACCCAGAAGGTAGAAGCAATAAAAGAGCCCCAGGATGTGTGGGTGAAATTCAAAGAGGATAACTTACCTGCCTGCCTTGCCTCTTGACATGCTTCACACATTTCATTTTTAATCTCAGGGTTTTCTTCAGCTATAGACTCTCCAACAGACACAAACTTTCCTACAGCCCGGTTCACAACTTGCCCAACTTGTACTAATACTCGCAGTGTCTTCTCTGATACTTTAGTTTTTTCTTTATGGTTTACCAGTGTTGTTATCTACAAAGTAAAACAAAAAAAAAAACATGAATTTCTCTCTTGAAACATAGGCACACACATGCGCACATACATGCATGCATGCATGTGTGACACACGCACAAGCAATGGGTCTCAGAATACCCGAGCAGAAGTTTTTGAGTTATTTGTCCACCTGGGCTACTAGGCTCATTGAATTAATAAGTGGATGAGTATTCCATGAATACATGAAAACTTAACAAAATTCTCAGGTGGCATCAGCACAAGACGTTGACAAGGCAAGACCTTTGAATTATATGTGCAATTCAACTTATGAGCTTCTATACAGTTTCTATACACTTGAGATGCGATGCAATGGGAACAAACTTGGAACCTCTGTGTGGAGGGGGATGGGGGCAGGCACAGGCATGGCTGAGTAGTTAAGAAATTCACTTCACAACCATATGATTATCGTTGTTACTTTAAACAATAATTATTCAATTAACTGAAACTGACCCAACCTTCCAAATTCTATGAACTTATACACCAACACCTCATCTTAAGTCCATATCCTCTTGAATACTCACTTTCTTGTACCTTGAGACTATGCTCTGACCCTTCATCACCACCATCATTGTCTTCTTTCCAGTTACTCCCACCCTTGAATAATGCAAGGTAGCCCTATAAGGAAGTCAACTTTGTCTGTCCCTCTGTCATACTTTAGCCTCTCAACACCTGGCACAAAGCTACAACTCCACTCAATTGAGGGGTCTTTCTTTGTCTCACTAGTGCTAGCATCACAAGAAAAGCACCTAGTATACTCCATAAAATGCTTGACATTAGGAAGAGCATCCAGCTGTAGAGATTATGACTAAACAGACATTGGAGCTCAATACAGTTTTCTCCAACTCATTAGATCCTGTCAAACTGTTCAACCCATGCCAGCATGAAAAAAACACGTTAACTGAGGATTTCATCTAATTAAAATCTCTCAGCAACTTAACTGATTTGACAAAGAATACATTTCTTCAGCTTATTCAACAAAATAGTTAATATATAAACATCTAAAAGTCTCAAGTTGAAATAACTGTATTTTCACAGGAATTAATATTTTTCACCTCATCTTACTAAGGTGAGAGAGAGAGAGAAGAAAGCAAACAACAATATATTTTTACTTTAAGTAATACTGAAACTGCTAACCCAATATTAAACAGACGTCTGAGTCATTCATACATTCAGATGACATATTTTACTGCTTCAATTCAACTTGACAATGATCAAGCTAGTGGATTAACTAATCGAAAATTCAATATTGTATTTAATTATGTGCATACATTAATTATTTATTATTTATATTTAATGTAGTGTATCCTCTCTTAGAGAAAGTTCAGGGAGCCGTTACTTCTGCTGATTCAAATGGTCTCTCTCTGAGACTAAAGGGTAGATTGTGTGATGTTTGTGTATGAAGCGTGATTCACTGGAGTAAGGCATTAGTGTTTCAATCTTGTTGTGTGTGTCTCTCTTCTCTTAAAGCTACCCCAAACCAAGAAATCTAACAAGAGTTTAGGTTCTTATTCAGTAAATTATTCAGAATTCAGCAAACAACTTATTTGCTGAGGCATACTGATGTATGCCAACCCATAAATAATCATCATGTGCACGTGTCTCAAAGTGTCCTTATTTCAATGAGTTGAGTGTATTATGAACACAATCATCTGAAAGGAGACGTTGTTCACCAATGGCAAAATACAATAACAATTGGTATATATTTGCATCTGAATCTGCTGGAACATATTAAGAATGAACATGTCATCATTCTAATTCTCACTGCTCAGCGTTGATTTAAAATATAGAAAGATTAACACAAAAATTGGAAACCAAAATGTACACAAATGCTAATGAAAAAAAATACTAGATAATTAGAAATGGATGTATGTTTTTGCACTAACACGTAATTTCCTCATTCAAAAATTAAGTTATACACGCTATCACTATTCAATACTTAACAGCAAAGTTTTCATACTGCATATTGATCATGGAGAAGGTGATTGATAGGCTGTTGCAACTCTAATTAGCAAGGTGAAACAACAAAACCAATCTTCAATTAAAAACCTAACACATTTCCACTCAAGTTGTTGATTCATTCGTCTTTACATCTAATAAATATAACAATCATACATAATATTAAAACATTTTATCATGCCACACAAAAATATCAATCCTTTTGTTATATTATTATAAATTAACTACATTGCTTATGTGTTTCAATTATTTATAAGGTCTATTAGTAATATTAATCCTGGTGTCTTTATCTTTTACTTGTTTCAGTCATTAGACTGCAGCCTTGAAGAATTTTTAGTCACACAAACTGACCCCAGTTCTTATCCTATCAGTCTCTTTTGCTGAACTGCTAAGTAACGGGGATGTACATACATCAACACTGCTTGTCAAGCAGTGTTGGGGGACAAGCATGAACACAAAGGCAAACGCACACACACACACACAACGAGCTTCATTCAGTTTTGTCTACCAAATCCACTTACAAGCCTTTGGTCAGCTTGAGGCTATAGAAGACACTTACCCAAGGTGGCATGCAGTGGGACTGAACTCAAAATCATGTAGTTGAGAAGCAAGCTTCTTACCACACAGTCACACAAATCTAACATGAAATTATTATTATTAAGCAAGATTTTAATTTTGGTTTAAAGCAGGCAATTTTGCATCCAAGAACCAGGTAATGGTCTTGTGCAGATTGGTATGAAAATGATTCCTGCCAAGTATGGAAGCTAAACATGTATTTTCAAGTTTTTTTTTTTTTTAAACTCAAATATTCATGACTGGTGCTTCTTCTAAACAATTTTTTTCTTTTAATTTCTTTAAAAATAAAATTTACATTCTACTTGGAAAGTATCCTACTACTGACTTGTAACAATATCATACAGTCATCAAAACAAACTTAAAAGCAATTTTTAGACAATTTTTAAATGGTTATCTATTCTTTCCATAATTTTCTACATAAATGTATTTAAATATATTACTGTTTTTGTCTACTTTTAGAATGAAAACAAAACCCTGACTTGGTATCAAAGGAAATAAGAAGAATTAAGTCATGTTAAAGCTGGAAAGCGGAGTATTTTCCAATCGAAGTCAGATGTAGAGGGTTTGTTGGACACAGTGTGAGACGATTGTTGTTATAGTTAGGCCTAACTCTTCGTAAAGTAAATACCACCATGATCGATATCCAAACTACAGTGGAAAAGGTTAGCCACTGGATTTGGTTAAAAAGAGACGATGAGCGATGGCTAGAAGAATATTGAGCTTTATTTGATAACCAGTTGATCTAGCAAGCGGGGCCTCATATCAGTGAGGGGGACTGGTGCATATTGATGCCATCAAGAGGAAGGCCCTAAAACGGTGTACATTCTCTCCTGATGACCCCATACATTTGCTGGCTTCTGGTATGCACAGTTCTCAATTGGTAGCACTTGCATGTGCAAGTTGTTTGCAAAACATCTCATGTATGGTTATACAAAAAGATATTCAAACATTAAGTGAAAAATCATTCAATACAAGTGTGTAGCACTATAAAAATTTATTTCTTCAAAGGTTGGCAAGGACTTCAAAGATTTATCAATGGTCAACTTCGACAGTTTGACGATGCTGATCATCAGTGAACCTTCAAATTTACTATCAACCTTTAGTTTCCTTTGTAAAAATAAAAATTATAACAAAAATGATACTATAATTGGTGTAAATTAATTAACAGAATTATAGAATACAGTTACTAAAAGTAAAAACTAAATTTATCATTAAACAAAAGTGGAAGGGTGTTGTTGTTTTATTTTTTTTTTAAGTAATTTATGAGTGTATAATTAAAGGACTGGAAGTTCAGAAGCTGTACAAGAGCAGAATGTCAACTTATTTAAAAGGCAGTCAATCAGTAACTAAAAAGTCATTTATTAAGAAGCCAATAGAGTCCAACAGTTTTATTGAAGTAAAGTAAATGTGGAAGTAGTCAAAAGTGAGAGCGTGCAACATAGAAAGGGAGGATAAGGGGGAGGAGGAGAGAATAAATGGACAAAGAGAAAAAAATGTCAAAATACAAACAAGATAAAATTATTGAAAGTCATACAATGGAGTATATGATATGCCAAACTGCCAATGTATTAACAATAATTAATTTACTTCAGTCTTGGTCTCATTTCTTCCTTTCCAGTTCTAAAAGGCTTCATGACTTAACAATGACATGATTTATTTTGGTGTCATGTTACTCCAAGAACCAGCCTGTAGGATCCTGCAATATGGAAAGTCAGTATCCTCCACACTTTATATGAAATCTATTAAACATTTACTTTTAGTTGCTTACTGACAATAAAAGTCCAAGTACCTTAAAAACCAAAAGAATTTTATTTAAAAAAAAAAATCTTACTGATTTTTAATTATAAAGAATACGAAGGCCACGAAAGAAATTTTAGAAATTAAAACCAATAATTTGAAAGATGAGATGAGAAATGAATAAAAAAGAAAGAAAATAGAACATTGATCTCTTCAAATATTGAGTAGCAGAAATGTCAGTGCCAAAACAAAAGGTTGAGGTGTGTGTGTATATTGGGTCAGATAGATTTTACTAAGGCAGATTTTCTCTAAGATTCCCTTCCTATCACCAATTCATACCGGTTTCCAAGCAAGATAATATGTCCCCAAGGCCAGACATGTTTTTGTAGAACGTTAGAAAAGGTTGGTATTGCTTATAGAACAATGACACTTTTACAACTATCTTACAATATCAAGACAAAGTAACACAAACATATCTACCAAATCCATTCACAAGTCTTTACTCAACCCAGGCTATAGTACAAGGCACTTGTCCGTGGTTCCATGCACTGGGACAGAACCTGAAACCATGTAGTTGGGAAGCAAGCTTAACTACACAGCCACACTGCAACCTACTATATCTATCCACACATTATTTATTTATATATATACTTTTACTTGTTTTAGGCATTTGGCTGCAGCCATGCTGGAGCACTACCTTTAGTTGAACAAATCGACCCCAGGACTTATTCTTTGTAAGTCAAGTACTTATTCTATAGGTCTCTTTTGCCAAACCGCTAAGTTATAGGGATATAAACACACCAACATCGGTTGTCAAATGATGGTGTGGGGTGGGGGGCAAACACAGACACACACAAATATATATATATATATATATATATATGACGGGCTTCTTTCAGTTTCCGTCTGCCAAATTCACTCACTCGGGTCAGCCTGAGGCTATAGCAGAAGACACTTGCCCAAGGTGCCAAGCAGTGGGACTGTACCCGGAACCATGTGGTTGGGAAACAAGCTTCTTACCACACAGCCACGCCTGCACCTATATATATTGTTGTATTTCAGGATGGTCATTTTCTTTTTTGTCACACACACACACACACACACACACACACACACACACACACAAATATACCGACACATGCACACACACACACACACACACACACTTTGACCACCACCACTAATCTCCCAAGCTTGAATGTGCTAGTTTTTAATTTTACCCATTGCAAGAAACTATGTCTGGTGGTTGTAAACATGAAATCATTATCAAGAGAAAGTTAACTCATAAACATATGCAAGCATGTACATGCACACAGCTGAAACTAAAAGTCACAAAGCCTTCTAGAAATACATCAAGACCTGGAAAAAGTATCAGCTAAATGTGCAAAGTGATGATTTGTAATTATTCACTGTGTGTCTATTCATTATTGGTCTCTCGTCATTTCTGTATTCTCACATAAGTTCAATGAAATTTTTAGCATAAAGAAACCAGCATCTTTTTCATAACACTCCATTTCCAAGTCAAGTTACAGTTTATTCACAACCACATTTTTTATGATAGCTAATGATAAGCCAAACAAAATTCATACTTATCTTACAGTAGTATCTTTATGTCACTTATATGACTGCCAGCACATGCTATCATAGTCATCCTTTGCTAATGCAAACTCAATGCTAATAATTCAGAGAAACAGGGGCTGATAACAGCAAATCACCACTGATAGACAAAAGACACAGGAACTAACCTTAGCTGATCACAACTCCACACACGTTTATTGCTGTCAAGTAGGTTGTAAATATCTTCTTTAATCACTGTTCATATGATAAAAGGGATCATTTCATTATAATGTAGTCGGCCTTTTTCATCTTTGGTTAACAGTATTGTGGAGATTGGTGTTCTGGCTGTTTCTAGAAGCAACTCCCTAGCCCCAAGAACACTTACAATTTCACCATAAAGGAACAAGTCAATACATTTGCAACATCCATAGAGCTGCAGAAGATGCCAGATAATAATCAAATATAACTGTACATATCTGCCTTAGGGTCCCTCACTCAAAATTTCCTGTAGGGGTTTACTCCCTTAGCCCTTTATAAATGGTCAGTAAATTACTTCACAAAGCAGCAGGGGTTTATTAATATAGTAAGCATGGTTTGTGCAAAGCCAGTCCCACTCTCATGTCTTTCAAACTTGCATTAGTCTGGTGCAACAAATGCCACAAGCCTGGTAGTTATCAGGATACAGGATTTGCATGGAGTTACCTTTTCTAAGATGAGTGGCAAAAGAATTGAAAGGCCTCACCTACCCTGGGTTTATTTGAATATCTGTGATTGACCTTCTCCTGGAGGTAAATTCATAACATGCTGCTAATTAGCCCATAGCTGTGACCCTAACAGGTTCTACGAGAGGTCAGAGTAAACCTGGAGACAACAGTGCTTAAGAGATGGTTCTACACTCCTCAAAACCCTAATCAGGCCCTCACAACTGGATGCAGTTTCAAGTCATACCTAAGATTTGATATATATATATATATATATATATATATATATATATATATATAAAGTATATTCAGTTTCAGTCTTCAGAAACACTAATACTTTGCCAACAGAAACCACATGTGCCAATATGATATTTGGATTTTATCTTGACAGATGAAGGACTCCTACACTTGAAAAAGGCACAAATGGAATGGTTTCCCCACTCCCAAAACAAATAGGTAATGGTTGCCTTCATAAATCAAGTATTATATAAAATGCTGAAGATGCAAAAGAAGATATTGTCAGTGGTAGTATTCAAATCAATACAGTCTCTATGAACTGAAGATCAACTTATGGTCAAGAGTGGGAGGGGGGCTCTACCTGCATTCCTTACCTGTTTTTATAATGCAGATACACAGGAAATGAAATACCAGGTATTTACTGCCTACTGACTCTACAAAAGGTCCCAAACTTCCACTGGAGGTTAGTCAAAAATAAGCACCAAAGAGTTCCGAACAAGGACCAAAGAAATACCTGGATGAGACTGAAAAGAAATTTTTGCCATATGTGTCCAAAGTGAATCCAAAGAGACAGTCTTCAGCCATGTAATGATACAAATATTATTATTAATGCTTTTTTGTAACAACCTCTAGCAAATGTTTTGTCTTTATTCTTCTGTTGTTGCCTAAGAGAAATAGTTTCATACAAAAATTGTTTGTGAGCCTTTGTTTTAATTAAAAAGCATTAATTCCTTCTAATTTGTATTTTTCTAATTAAAATATATAAACAGTGTTAAACTACCCTTGGCATAGCACACATGCACATGGGGTGAGGGTGAGGGGCATGTGTTCATGTATATATGCCATATAGATACATTTCTAATTATAACATTAAAAATGTCTAAACATTAGACAGGAAAAAGCAATTATCCAGATTGAGTTCAATTTTTGGCTTCTTGTCTCAGGATATAATAAATATTTAATTTTTCAGAAACAAGACAATATACAATTTAACGTTGCTGATAATGTGAGTTACTGAGAAGGGCGAAAAACGCTGAGGGTGGAGTTATACAATCAATATAATCATGAGGTTGCACAATATTTTGATAACAAATGTTTTAATCATCAGTTCTATTTCATTTCAATGCATTCTAGACATGACTACCATTATGGTTCCCTAAGGCCAATATCTCCTATCTAATTTTATCTCTTTGCTAAACTTTCTGCACCAGCAATCAATACTCTAATACTAACAGCATTCACTCGCCTAAATCTCTTCACAGTATCATAACTTCCATCTTATTGCCAGCAATATAAAATACTTTTGATTTGTAAGTATTATTCAGCCATTTCCAACATCCTCTGTTACGTTATCATACAACCAAATGAAATACGAGGACACTGGTCAGCAAGAAACCATCACTAATTTCTATTTTTTTTCTCCTTGTATTGTTCATATGGAGGGGGAAATGTTTTAGAAAAAAAAAATACTCAGTTGATTGCTACAACAGTGGAACAAAACATATAAACAAAACCTACAACACAGTATCTACCACATCTAAACTGAAATATTCAGTGTCTCCTCTTAGTATGCATGAAAGGAAAGAATCACATTGAAACGAAATTTCAAGATTACAAATTTTCTTATAAAACCCTAGGCATCTCTAGAAGTCCATCAGGGATCAGAGATATGGAAGCTGTTGTTAATGTTTAATCCTAGATCTGCTCTAATCTGAGGTTAAATATTTGACATCTGGTCAAAGGTGCCCCAGCTTTTTCCACCCAGTCTGACATTCAACTATAGGACTGAATTAACATGTCCTAACTTTTTCAGATCAGTAAGGTTGAACTTAAAAGATTTGGTTGCTGTTTCTAGCAGTTTAGGTGGTGACCACTCAGAAGTTTTCTTCTGAGAGTGCTGTTGTTCATATGAAATCTAAAAAGTTAGTAGTCAATATTTGGCAAAAATAAAAGGAGTTTCATATTGATATGGTTCTGGAAAGCAAGTTTTGTACACAATGTTAACTGAAGGGCTTAGAGCAAGAGAATACAATTGAAGAATGTAATTAAAACAGTTTTGATTAGGGCAAGTAATTAGTGAGAATATCTGCATCAATGAGAAAAAGGAAGCAACAATAGTGTAACTGTGGACCAGGTTTCAATATCAGTGTATGTAAGATTTGTTAGTTGGATTTATGAATGTAATTTAAGGCACCATTGGTCAATGGAACCATACCATTTCAGACGTAAACATATTTCAGGGTGTACTTATAACCCTTTTGTCCCCAAATTTGTGTAAACATACACTGCCTTCATTCCAAATGACTTTGAAAAATAATGAAGAATTTAGAATTATAATTATCATTAAGATGGTGCTTAATGCCAATTATCATGGAATTTTGATGAAAGGCTTTAATTTTCATCAATTAAAAATGAGAAAGTTTATACCAGAAAACAAGGGGCAGTCTCAGGTGAGTTGGTATCAAAAATGTGGTTGAAAGAAAGAAATATACGAAGCTAAATAACAAGTGAGAAGCTATGCTCCTTTGTAGAAGCATTGATTGATAAATTATATATTGGACAAATACCAGTAAAATAATAGTAATCACAGGTTTCGACAGAAAATAAATATATTTATGTATTCATAATTTTAAAAATGTTCTTTTAAACTTCAGATTTCAATGGAAATAATTATCTCAAACCAATGATCCTTTGACAGCAATTTTCCATCAGTTTTACTCAACCCCCACCCCACCCACCACTGACAAAAGATACATTTTTGTAGGATATTATTTTAAATATTTTTGAAAAATAGATTTTTAATGATAAACAAACAAGAATACTAAAACCTAATTTTGCAATATGCTGGCCAACCTCAGCTTCATTTAAAACTGTTTACAAAATGTCCTTTATTTTCCATTATCTAAACAGACTGAATTCAATATTATTTACTTCAGCACTTTCTGTATTAATCAACCAAAACACACAAGTGTTTACATTTTACACCGCCAATTAGTAATGAACTTGCACACCTCTTTATTGCCTGATGCAAGATTAAGATAATTATCCACATCCCTCAAGCTTCAAAGAAATTCTTTTCTTCCAACAACAGCAACATTGCTTTTAGCAACATATTTAGCATATTAAGTAAGGGAAATTAAAGAAACAAAACATACATCAAAAATATTGTACTTCTGTTAGATACACACAAACACCTACAGAATTTCAGATAAACCTTACAACTTTCATACATAGGAAAAAAAAAAAAAACTTGACCATTAATTTTGAGAAACTGGAAGTCAGGTAAATGTCCACACTTAAGGGAAATCAAATAAATTTTAACAATTTCAAAACCTGAAATCAGAATTTGTATCTTATTTTTACTTGTTTCAGTCATTAGACTGCAGCCATGCTGGGCACTGCCTTGAAGAATGTTAGTCGAACAAATCAACCCCAGCACATTTCTTAAGCCTGGTACTTATTGTATTAGACTCTTTTACTGAACTGCTAAGTCATGGGGCATAAACATACCAACACCAGTTGTACTTGTGGAGAGCAAATACAGACACAAAGACACAAACATGTAAAAATATATAAACACACACACATATATATATATCACCTTCGTGCAGGTGACACGTAAAAGCACCTACTACACTCTCTGAGTGGTTGGCGTTAGGAAGGGCATCCAGCTGTAGAAACTCTGCCAAATTTAGATTGGAGCCTGGTGTTGCCATCCGGTTTCACCAGTCCTCAGTCAAATCGTCCAACCCATGCTAGCATGGAAAGCGGATGTTAAACGATGATGATGATGATGATGATATAAAAGAATAAGTCCTGGGCTTGATTTGTTCGACTAAAGTGGTGCTCCAGTATAGCTGCAGTCAAATGACTAAAACATGTAAAAGAATAAAAGAATATATGATAGGCTTCTCTCAGTTTCCATCTACCAAATTTACTCACAAGGCTACAGTAGAAGACACTTGCCCAAAGTGTCATGCAGTGGGATTGAATTCAGAACTATGTGGCTGGGAAGCAAACATTTTTTTATCACACAGCCACATCTGTGCATAT
>NC_068981.1:192055926-192059217 GCF_001194135.2 Octopus bimaculoides
GGCACATGAGATGCACCATTTTGAGCGTGGCCGTTGCCAGTACCGCCTGACTGGCTCCCGTAGGATTTTCGAGCGAGATCGTTGCCAGCACATAAAAGACACCATTTCGAGCGTGGCCGTTTTCGTGCGGGTGACACGTAAAAGCACCCACTACACTCTCTGAGTGGTTGGCGTTAGGAAGGGCATCCAGCTGTAGAAACTCTGCCAAATCAGACTGGAGCCTGGTGTTGCCATCCGGTTTCACCAGTCCTCAGTCAAATCGTCCAACCCATGCTAGCATGGAAAGCGGACGTTAAACGATGATGATGATGATGATAAACTATTTATTGACAATAATATCCAATTTGGTGTCTCAACATTATTCTCTGTTTGTTGTACATTCTACTAATTCAATTCTTTAAATTTACATTTTTTTCTACAAATGTCCCCCCCCCTCCCCAAATTTTTCTTTGCTCTTGACACTGTCAACACATGCCCAATACCTCCTTCAAGCCCTCTTTGCCTTTTGTGTACACACCATCTTAACTGACTTAGGTCTTGCAATTAATTTCAATCATACAGTGCTTCCTCCCACATTGAACAATTCCTATCCTTCAGCATTACTCCTCCACCCATTTCATTTTCTCATTTCCATTCTAATGTTCAAAATAAAAATACAATTATTTTTTGCCAATGCAAAATGTCACTACTCTCCTAGCATTCTACTGTTTTAGTGTTTAATGTGTAGCATTCTACTGTTTTAGTGTTTAATGTGGAGTTCTTGTCTCTCACTACCACCGTTGTCGGATTCAACTATAAATGTAGAGCAATATTCTTACTCAAGATGAAAGCAGCTATTGGTTAGAAGCAAAGGTAATAGTGCAAAAAAGGAACCATAAAGGGATTACGTTGGACTCTAAATTTGATAGGTTTTAAAGCCATACTACAACCATTAAATACCCTATAATACATGACAAAAACAAGCTTCAATCACATGCTGAAACAACTACTTTGTTAATTGCTTGAACATTGTTTTCTCATAGCTTTGATGATTCATATGAAAGTGAGCCTGAGTGTGTGGATCTACAACCAGAATGGATGTAATGTGCCAATAAATAGAGATAATTATTGAAGTTGGTGTGGCCAATTAACAGAATAAGGAAGGAACATCTTTGGTGCAAAACCTTTTCTGACTCAAAGTCTCATAGAGAAGTTTGAAGAGATACCTTAATTTACTGGTATGAAACCAAAACCATGTGGTTGGCAGACAATCTTCTCAGACAGAGAGCCATACTTGCACCTCTATGACACATAAAAGGCACCCATTACACTCTGGGAGTGGTTAGCATTAGGAAGGGCATCGAGCCATAGAAACCAAGTGAAATCAGGCTGGAGCTTGGTGCAGCTTCCAGCTTTGCAGTTCCGCTCAAACTAATTCATTCCAGCATGGAAAATGGACACTAAATGATGATGAGCAGTAGGTGGGCAAGTTGGTAGGTACACAGATAGATAGATAGATAGATAGATAGATTGATGGAGAGATGGATAGAGATATACACACAAACACACAAAGCTTGTGTTTAAAAGTTGTTATTTTTATGCTTAAAAGTGGTTGAATTACCTCTTTCACAAAGTTTTTTTTTTAACTCTTATGAAAATAATTCCATCAGATCACATTTAAATCTGTAAGACAAAATGTTATGAAATTCCACATAATGGTAAGATTTCCAAGAACACAACACTTATAATGCAGGGGAATGCTTGTGCTTCAGTTAAGCACATCTGAGTCATTAAGAAACATTGCTTTTATATACGAATCTTTTTCATTCAAAAAAGTTTTGACATTTTGAAAGACTAATGTACCATATACAAGTACGCTTCATTAGGAATCAGTCTGAGAAAGAATACTTTCAATGAAATATCGGAACCGTAAATTGATGTTAACAAAGAAATTATAAAAATTCAAATTTAACTAACAAGAAATTATAATTTTTACATAGATTCTAAAATATCTACTCAGCTATATATAGGTTAACTTCCAAACAAAATTTGTAATATCCCAGGATAGAATCTATATGTGTCAGTTGAAATGATTGAAATATTCATCTTTTTTCCCTTCCCTCTATCATATCAAATAAATTGAAATCTGTAAAAGAAACTTGAAAGTTAAAGTTGAAGAAAATCTGAAGGAGATACTGTCTCTCAGATGAGAGATACAAATGTTTTTTTTTTACATTGAGAATAGTTTCACAGACGTCATAAATATGAAATGCCATCAATAAATATGATGAGAGTGAAGTATGAGAGTGTTTCACAAGTCTTTTATATAAATCATTTTATACCATACATTTGTAAGTGTACACACACACACACACACACACACACAATTTCATCCTTCATATTCATACAAAATATTAAAAAAACAAAAACAAAAAGTATTAAAATTGAATTGAATTTTGTTTTTCTTCTTAACTGCAACATTTTCAGAAATCAAATTTAAAAGTTGAGATAGAAATCCTGGGTGGAGAGATAGAAATGGGAGAATGTTAAGGAAATGGTTTCCGTAGTTGTTTTATCTTGCTTTATTGCATTCTCTACCTAATGTGTAATTTGGGTTCAATCTCTACTTTGGATTCAGTCTTCTGGCTTTGCAACTTCGAAGACATGTGGAATAAGATATTTTTTTTTTACTTGAGGACCAAGTGGAAGTTAACAACAGAGAGAACCCCCTTTTGTAAAACACTGCCTCAATAATATATTCACCTAACCCATGATGGTATGCAAAAACAAATGATAAAACCAAACAAACCCTTCTACTTTGTAATCCACAAAAATTATTATCTAATACAAGGTAGCAAGCTGGCAGAATTGTTGGTGCACCAGCAAAAATGCTTTGATGCATTTCTTCCAGCTTTGCATACTGAGTTCAGATGCCACCAAAGTTGATTTTTACCTTTCATGCTTTTGGGGTCAGTAAAATAAGTACCAGTCAAGCACTAGGGCCAATGTGTTCAACTTCTACTTCCCCTCAAAATTTCTAGTCTTATATCAAAATTAGAAAGAATTATTATAATCATCAACTGTAAAGCAGTGAGTTTGTAGAATCACTAGCATGCCAGATGGAATGCTTCACAGCTTTACTTTCAGCTTTATGATCTGAGTCTAAATTCCAAAGTTGATTGCTTTTCAGGGTCAATGAAATAAGTCAAGAAATAAGTATCAATGAAGTAAGTGGCAACAGGAAGCAACATTCTTACTACACAGCCATGCCTGTGCCTATATATATATATATATATATATATATATATATAT
>NC_068981.1:192059684-192060140 GCF_001194135.2 Octopus bimaculoides
TATATATATGAAAAAATAACGAAAAATTTCATTCGTTATTTTTTCATTTTGAGGTTTTTTTCACGCTGACTACTTGATAAATTCTTATAAA
Source organism: Octopus bimaculoides (assembly GCF_001194135.2). Lineage (NCBI taxonomy): Eukaryota > Metazoa > Mollusca > Cephalopoda > Octopoda > Octopodidae > Octopus > Octopus bimaculoides. Next base: position 192,059,776 of record NC_068981.1, read on the forward strand.
GAATTTATCCTATATTATATTATATATATATATATATATAAACACATAATCTAAACTGAATGTAACATTTTTGCCAAAATACATCAGGTGAAACATCTTTGATCATTATTTTGGTAAGTATATGATTAATAACAATATTGAAAATTTGATCTGTTTAAGCCAATAAATACTCATCAGTGTACAGCTGATCACAAGGTCAAAAATTTTGCTTTTGTTGCATGTGATTATATTAAGTAACTTTATTAATACATCAAAGCCTGGCCATCTATAATATAGTAAGAAGCAATTATGCAGTAATGCTACAGCAATGAACATTAACAAAAAAAAAAAATCAATATCCCTAAGTGTGTGTGTGTGTGTGTGTG
>NC_068981.1:192060150-192069170 GCF_001194135.2 Octopus bimaculoides
AAAAAAAAAAAATCAATATCCCTAAGTGTGTGTGTGTGTGTGTGTGTGTGTGTGTGTGTGTGTGTGTGTGTGTGTGTTTGGCATGGTCTGTATGTATTTCATATATGTATGTGTAGGGTAAGCAACAGATTCACAGGAGTTAAATCATGAGCATTTGTCAAGTAACAGTGAATCACGACTTCAAGTGTTCAATTTAATATGGTTTCAACTAATGGTGCCAACATTGAAGTGTTGAGGATCATGATCTGCTCAGATAGGTTGCTGGAGATTATACATAGCTTCTGTTCTTAAAAAGCCTAATTAGTTTGGAGAGCTGTTATTACAAAGTAGGTGGGAGATGTTTAGATAAGTGCTGCATTTATTGGCAACACACACATTTTCTCACCATAGGAAAGTTAAGCTTCCATAAGGAAAGTTGTTGATAATGCTACAGGTATAGATTAGGAACACATAGGGTACATACAGGCATAACTGTGAGGTTAAGAAGTTTACTTTACAATTGAGTTTAATCCCACCAAGTGGCACAGTGGAGCAAGGGCCTTTTATCTATCATAGCCTAGAGTTGACCCAAGTGCAGATGGGCTGTATCAGTTCTTGGGTGGGAATTTAATCCATTACAAAGTTCACCATCGCTACCTGGCTATTAGATGCCTTTAACAGGGTCCAGTCTGTTGTAAGGATTCAGCCTAGCTCTCTAGTGTGAAGATAATCTGATACCATGATACACTGCTCCCAAGTGCAGCAACTCATCATTAGTTGTCTCCTTTTATTTACCTAACAAGTCCAAGAAACCTTGCAAAAAGAAAAGAAAAAAAAAAGGGCCATTGGTTCTGTCCTTTTTTTTTAGTCCAACCAAATTCTGTTTTTCTTAATCTCTCTCTCTCTCTCTCTCTCTGCATGCATGTGCATGTGGTTGCATGATCAAGTAGTTTGCATCATAAACAGGAGGTCTATGGCTTGTTCTCATTGTGTGAGCACTATCAGCTGATGTCTTTTATTATAGTTGTGGATCAACCAATGTTTATGAAATTCTGTAAATAAAAATTGTAAGAAGACCATTGTGCGTGTGCATGTGTTTTCCTTGTCTTGAGATCTACATGCTAATTCTTAACAAAAATCATTATTCAAATGGTGTCACTTGTTTACATTCTTCTACTAGAGTATGTCAGGGAAATATCACCTTCCTTGGGAACAAAGACTGGTGACAAGAGCTCCTGGCCACAGAAAAATCTTCCTCAATATGTTCATCAACCCCCGGAGATCATACAAGAGCAGACATAAAATGACAGGGTTAGTGTGTGTGTGTGTGTGTGTGTGTGTGTGTGTGCGCGCGCGCGCGCGGAAGATGATACAAAATGGATGAAAAATATTTTAAGTTTAGCGAAACAATAGAAAAAGATGAAGATTGTAAAGTTTAGAAAAAGGATGAAAAGGATAGTTAAAAAACTATTAAAAAAAAAGTCCAGAAGGTATGATCCCTAATAAACTGAGATAGGGATAACAGAACGTATACAGTTTAACATTGTGATATGACTATAACAGAAATACATGAATGCTACTTATATGGTTTGAGGAGTTAAAAAGCTTTAAAAATCAACAACAGCTATTACGTTAGTTTAAAGAGAGGAAGAAAAAAATCTTGCAGTAGGTATTGTGACTGAGTGCTTCTCTTAATGCTAGAGACGCTATCATAAGACTGAGGTACTCCTTAGACTGAAGGATGATGTTTATATTAATGCATCTGAAACTTACAAAGTCAGATAATCATTCTGCTCTCATTAAACATACAGCAATTCAACAAGTGTCATTTCCTTCAATAGATTTAAGAGAAGCATCATTGAACCCTTCAGCATTCAGATTACTCTGTCAAATGTAATACTTATTCATAATAGTGTTCTGAATTAATCACATATTATCTTACAGCTTCAAGATTTTTAACATAAAACGGGGAAAATATTGGGCCTGATATAGCTGGTTTAAATGATAAAGGGTTAAAAACCAAAAGGATTCATCTTGATAACATTTGATTTATATTCTTTTAGAGAGACAAAAAAAAAACTCCAGTAGATTGTGATTGCATATATCTTTCAACCTCTACAAAATGCAATACTCTATCCACAAATGCTACGTACAAACTTTGCATTTAGATTTGATTGTCATCTTATTTGTGATTAACTGAAATATTTCTTATTGAAACAACATTTAGAGAACAGAGACCATCTTTTAGCTTGTAATTTCTTGTTTCCTATTGCTACTAACATAAACTTCATAAATGCATTATCTCTTTCTGTGTGTGTGTTTTTTCCTCTCTCTCTCCTTAGATGTCATGTTTTCCCTTCACATCATTTGTAGTTCCTGCCATTTCTACATGTCAGCCTTGATACAGTATATAATGTAATATTGATCTCTCTCTCTCTCTCTCTCTCTCTCTCTCTCTCTCTCTCTCTCTCATAAGATAACTTTACAAGTGAAGTGACTGAAAGGATCCAGCTCAAAGTCTATTGATTCTAGTTTGAATAACAAAAGGTAAAATGCAAAGAGATACAAATAAATTAAGTTTACTTCAGAAAAGTAGATAACAAATTACAAAAATAATTGTGTACCGAGATACTTTGATGGGCAATACAAGGTGGATGATTTAAATGACTAGAGAGAGTCTTTGGTGTTCAAAAAAAGAAGCAAGTACAATTTCAATATTAATAATTGCAATTTTACAGTCCTTTAAGAGAGAAGTGTATAACTGAACAATCTAACATGGAAGTTTTATGAAACTATGAGCCATATGTATAAATTATAAGTCCAGCAACATGTATAATTTTAACAAGAACAAAGGTTTCGCATGGAAATAGGAAGTAATATAGTTTTATGATGGAAACATGGTGAAAAAAATATTCAAGAGATTTGGGTAACACGTTCAAAGTGACCTTAGTGGTTAGGATATTCAGCCATGAGTTTGATACCTGGCAGTGTGTTGCTCCAGGCCACTCAGATGGCAAAAATAGTTGTACCTGTATTTCAGAGGGACAGCCTCATCACAACCTGTGTCACACTGAATCTCCCTAAGAACTACATTAATAAGGGTGTGGGTGTCTATGGAGTGCTCAGCCCCTTGTGCATCAATTTCCCGAACAGGTTGTCCCATTGATCAGATCAACTGGAATGTTCCTTGTTGTAACTGACAGAGAACCAGTAGTAGATACAACAAGTCATGTAGATGTCTTATTTACATTAACCTTTTTCTTACCTTACTTCTGTTTCAAGAAATGTTGAAAATAATGAATAATTAAGTAAATAAAACATTTTCAATTATTAAGCTAACATATAGAGCTTAAAACAAAATTTTGATGGAAGGTTTTAATTTAGATCACTTTGAAACAGAAAGCTTATATAATAGAACCAAAATTATTTTTCAGGTAGATTTGGTATCAAAGCAATGAAAGACTAACAAATATTCTTAAATTTATACTTTTCTTTATCTGAAAATGGCCCCATTGTAGAAAGCTTACAAGAAAATCCTTGTGGTTGCTTAGCCCCAGGTCAGCCTGCTATTTCCACTAAGTGACCATCTCAATAAGAAGCTTGGTATACATGCATGTGTGAATGAATGAATGCATCATTAAAAACAAATCCATAAATTATTTACATCTCAAGTATAAAATACAATATCCAGTCAAACAGGGTATGACATGGCATTGTAAAAATGAAAAGAATGTCTTTTGAAAAAGAACATTGATCAAAGCTAATCATTCCAGTTTGCTCAAGATGTATTCAATAATAATATAAAAACCTGATGATGTTATACTCATATATACTCTGCACTTTCTTTAACAAAGGTCCCAGTTAGAGTTATAAAATTGCACACACACATGCACACAAGTACAAAAAGTACAGGGTGAACCAGGTATTTGCTAACACAACTTTAGGTGCAGGCATAGCTGTGTGGTTAAGAGAGTTGCTTCCCAACCACAGCTTCAGGTTCAGTCCTATTGAATAACAGCTTGGGCAAGTGTCTTCTAATATAGCCAAAACCTTGTGAGTATATCTGGTACATGGAAACTGAAAGAAGTCCATCAAGTGTGTGTGTGTGTGTGTGTGTGTGTGTGTGTGTGTGTGTGTGTGTGTGTGTGTGTGAGTGAGTGAGTGAGTGAGTGAGTGAGTGAGTGAGTGAGTGAGTGAGAGAGTGAGTGAGTGAGTGAGAGAGTGAGTGAGAGAGAGAGAGAGAAAGAGAGAGAGAGAGAGGGAAAGAGAGAGAGAGAGAGAGAGAGAGAAAGAGAGAGAGAGAAAGAAAGAGAGAGAGAAAAAGAAAGAGAGAGAGAAAAAGAGAGAGAGAGAGAGAGAGAGAGAGAGAGCATGCATGCATGTGTGAGCATGTGTACATACAAGTGTATGTCTGTGTCTGCTTGTCTTGACATCATGTGTTGGTTGTAAATGTGTGCTGCTGTCACACACGCAGTGTCATTCATTTCCAATAATCTGGCAAAACAAGTCTGGGCATAGGGAAATATTACTTTGCTTGGAAAAAAGTCAGAATTGGTGAGCAGGGCACTGGGCCACAGAAAATCCATCTCAAACTAACCCATACAAGCATAGAAAAGTGGATGTTAAGATAATAAAGAACTTCAGTGCAACATAAGTAAAAGATAATGTTATGGAGGTGTGCCCCAAATTGTAAGTTTCTCATTTCTGCTTCAGATGTATTGGCAGTATCATTAGAGCTGCTCATGGCTCTAACCATCAAATACAGTTAAGAGTTCACCAACTTCTTGAACATGGCCAAGTCCTTCATGTTCAGTCTCAGAAAAGGGCTGGAGATTTCTGGTGGGTGCTGTATCATCTGTGGCCATGAGAAAGAAACATTCTCAACAGTCAGATATCATCAGAGTAACTGAGCTCATTAAGCAAATTACCAACAACCATGGAAAGTTGATGAGCAACTCAAAGTGGAAGAGCCCCATTATCCAGTATGTTGGAGCATGAGGACAGCATCTACAAGTCTTATGTCATGAAGAGAAGGTAATTCATGTGTGGCAAAACCTTAGAGAAATGCACGTTACAATCAAAGAGCTTTCTGGACAAGGTGAAGTGCCCTGAGAAAATATCAAGTTATGGTTCTTCTATAACCAGATGAACTATGACCAGGATAGAAGATAAATAAGAGGAATGACTGAGGAATCTGGATGGCACCCAAAGAGGTGGCCACAATAATGTACACCAAGTACCTATCATCTCTGATAGTCCTAGGGGCTAGTGAACAACAAGGGCCATAACATGCCTCACTTCTTCCAACAGGGCCTTAGAATCAATGCCACCTCCAACATCATGCTGCTGGACATGATGGTCAAGCATTAGCCTGAAAGGTGACCAAAGGTGGATGTACATGTTCCAATAGGACTGCTTCCTTCGACATGACCCTCAGGATCTAAGCAAGACTGCCTCATAATCATGTGACTCTTAACATGTGGATTCTAAGGCCACCCAATCCGAACATCCCTTCACTGCCACTATTTCATCTGAGGTGTCATTGAGAAGCAGATCGAGCAGCAACGTCACAATCCCAAGGATTCATTGAAGGTTGTCAATATGGATATGATGGGCAAGATGACCAACAAACACCTGTTCTTCACATAGTTTTATAGCTACACCAAAGTCATCACTGAGGCAGAGGACAGTCTTATTGAATAAATCATATCTGCTTGAACATTTGTATCATTTTGCAGAAATTCTTTATTCTCCCTCTTATTAAATATCTCTGTTTTTATGTTTTGTTCCTAACATACCCAGCATATGTATGGAGAAATATTTGCACAGATGTTTGAGAAAATACAAAACATCAAACAGCCACCCCTAACATGTATTTATGTTATTTGATCAGGTTACTATAAAAGCAGAGATAATATACTGAAAATGTGTGGTGTTTTAGTTATTTTAATATACTGACTGTTGACAGGAGAAATAAAAATTTAAAAAAGGAGAAAGAAATTTCAACGCTAATATACAAATTATGTACCCTCATGGGAGTGAAGAAAGTTTTTTTCTATGGCTCTTTCTCTCAAGAATTATAGTAACAAGAATTAAATCAGTCCAAATGTCAATAAATTTGGAAGCAGTTTTGTGCAAAGAGAGGGATATATCCCACAAAAAGCTATCAAGTTCCGTTCCACAGCAATGTCTTAAACATATCTAAAACATTGATTTACATCAATATATTAAATATTTCAGTTGTTTTATAAACGTCCACCAGGAAGGAATCTATGAAAGCTTCTAATTTGCTTGCTAGCATTTTGACTGGAGTTAGATATAGCAATGAAGAGGTAAACAGTGAGTCTGTATGCCAGATTAATTATTCATAGAATTTACAAACATATTTCAAACTTGGAAATATTCCAGCAAACTTATAAAGAGATACAATGCATATGCAGTATTCATCAGTACTACTATTATTTTCATCCTTCAAGGAAGTATTTGTCAGTAAAGAAAAGAAAATAGACTTTCTGCCAAGAAAGTACATTTTGATTACCCTTTCCATGACAGTTGAGGTGCTCTGCTAAACATTCTTCAATGATATAACAGAGAAAGTGAGGGGAAAAAATAGACATCATTACAGTGGTTATTGAACAAAGTTTTAACAAGAAGCATTGATCTTTAGATTTTACTGTATTTCTGATCATCTTCCAGTACACAAGACAGGTACTGCACGAAGAGAGGGTAGGATTCAACTGCTATGCTTTGATACATATAAAAGTAAAGTGAGCAAAGCATACTGTAGTGAAATTTAAAAAAAAAAATTAAAAAAACAATAGCTAAACAGTTGATTCTGGTAACGATAAAAAAAAAGACAGGGGAGGCAACATTGGAAAGTTAAAAAATGAAATATAATGGGAAGTTTAACCCTTTAGCATTTAAACTAACCAAATCAGGTCTAAATATTATGTTTTATGTTCAAACTAGCCAGATCTGGTCCTTCACACCTACCCTACAATGTCATTCTAAAAATAAGCAATTGTATCAATGAAATCTTGAAGTTACGAGATAATGAATCTTTTATTCAAAACATTACATTTGACAGAATCTGAATGTTAAAGGGTTCGGGAGAATAGCTTAAAATATAGCAGTAAGTATTAGAGAAAGACTACTGTCAGTGACCATCTTGAATCCTCTCCTTAATCATAAACTTTCAAGCCTTTATATCAACTAGCATGGAGATGTTAGATAATACAAAAAGTTTTGGAATCACTAGCCTTTCATAAACTGTTTAGGTCAGTGGTTCTCAACTGCAGCTCCCAGGGTCACATGCAGCCCCCAATGATCTTCCCTCTATAAACAAATTTTTTTCTTTAATTGACATGTGTTTTACTTTTTTCAGTGCAGATCCCTAAAAAACATTCAGGTTTTGGACCTAGTCCAGATATTAAAATGGTAAAGAACCAGTGGTTTAGGTACGTAAAATGTAACACAAGAATGTCGAAATAAAATGAAGAGAGAGCAAAGGTCAAACAATTCTAAAGATCCAAGCTATCTTGTCAACTACTGTACAACCAAAAAGGTACAATTCCAACCATTCCTGTACCTTTAATATTTCTGGAGCAAATATTTAAGCTATGAAATGAAATTTACTTTCTATTTTATTTCATGATATTGAGGTCTTAAGAAAGATTTTTGTTTTTATTTCCTTTGATAGAGTAACTTTAATAACTTTACTTTTTTTGTGCCCAGCAATATCTTAGAAACTTTATCAATGCCATAGATCTCTGTCTCTTCTCATTACCACATATCAAGATGGCAGACATATTTCCTATTGATCCACATGCCAGAAGCTCTGTAGCTTTTTTTTTTTTTTTTAACTAATGAAGCTTCAAATTAAAAAAAAATCTCATTAAATGCATTCACAAAATATTTACATAAAATCAGCTCAAATATGTATAAATACAATTATAAAAATGACACCATTGATGGTCATATCTCAAGAAGAAATAACTTTCTTGGTTCAGACAACTCTGCTTCAGTTAAGTGCCTATGTTTATAAATTGCTTATTTAAGCTAGAGTTCAGCACAGTAGACATTATAATGAGATTCTGACCAACCAACCACAAATGGTTGAAATCTGATCTTTGACTAATAAGATGTTTATTTTTGTGGGTGAAGGGTTGTTTAGTGGTTAACTCAAATACCATTTTATACATCATTTTATGTCCCAGCATTGAACAGATTTACAAATTTGGACAAGAGCAAATGAAGTCAGAATGGGAATTTGTTTAATGTTTAGCTATTCATATCTAATAGTGACACAAGGGCACAAATATATGAAGAGAGTACAGCCAACAAAATTTGTTTTTTTTAATTTTTTTATTTCATTGACCACAGAAGGATAAAAGGCAAAGTGGAGTCTGGCAAGATTTGAACTCAGAATATAAAGGACTAAATACATCAAAGGATTTTGTCCGTCTCAGATTTTAACAATCCATCAGCTAACATTGTCAATTAAAATATTTTCAATTTTTCAGCTGCAATATATCTGAACTTACAATACAAAAAACATCTGCCTTTTGAACAATGTAATATGAATAGAAAGTGTCAGCCCTTTTCTTTTAATTAATCAACTTTCAATTAACTTCTCTACATTATGTAAAAACAAACAAAAAAATTTTTTTTATGAAAACAAATTATACATATGTATTAGATGACAGAATAAAACATTATATCTATGAGATTCTGCAATGTAAAAGAAAAAAAATTAAACAATCTTCAAAGAAGCACCTAATATGAATCTCAGTTTGGCTGGCGGGGGAAACTGCAATATTACACAGGACCTTATTAAAGGTTAAAAAGGGGGAAAGTAAACATATTAGATGATTGAAGGTTCTTTAACATTTATTAAACAAATTTTGAACAGATTTTGATCTTATATAGCCATTATTTTTTTTTCTTTTATGTGATAATCTTACACACTTTACCGTTTACATTAAGAGATCAGCTAATTGTAAATACTCTGGTTTTGTTGGAGAATTACTTCTTTTTTTTTT
>NC_068981.1:192069180-192075471 GCF_001194135.2 Octopus bimaculoides
AGATTTACTTCTTTTTTTTTTTTCCATTAGCCAAAATTCGTGACATTTTCTGCAATATCTTTAACTAAATATAAGAACTGAATGTGAATTTTTCATGTATATAGTTTAACAAAACATTAAAGTCATATTGCAAAATGGTAAAATGAAAAGTTTCAGTGCAATTATAAAGTTAATCAGAATCACTACCCCACATGCACGTCCCATGCATGCATGTGTATACACACACACACACACACACACTGGGTACAGCATATACCTTTACAACAGAAATTGAAACATTCTTATCCACAAAAATAGTTGCAAATATGAGACTCCCGAAAACACTTTTGTTTTACTGTTTAGCCTTAATGGTGGCTCAGCCAAAATGCGAACAAATTGTAGCACTGAAAATGGCTGGCAAAAGAATTGCGAGGTGATAGAACAGCTGAGAAAAGATTTAGGACTATGGTAGAAGGGTGGCCATTTTCTGTTGTAAACATTTGTACAATTTCTTTTATTTGTCTTTTATTTGTGTCAGTCATTTGACTGCAGCCATGCTGGAGCACCACCTTTAGTTGAACAAGTTGACCCCAGGACTTATTCTTTGTAAGCCTAGTATTTATTCTAGTAGTCTCTTTTGCCATATATAAGTCTCAGTTTCTGTCAAACTGTATTGTCTGAAATATCCAAAAATCTGAATCAGCTGGTACTGTTGGAAATGTCTCACTACGTAACTTTCCTTCAAGTTCTTCTCATTTGACGGCCCATGCACAAGAAATCCTGATTAGTAACAGAGCAGATCATCAGCTTTAAATGAACTAACACGTGTATGTTAATGAAATCAAGAGAGTATCAAAGGGAAAGGTTGATTGAGATACTCATACAATAAAGAATGGGTTAGATAGAAGCTTTTAGTGGTAGTTCTAGCTGCATTGCAGAAGAATTCTGCTATTCAACAAATAAACCAAACTGTCACCAAAGACCTTCAACAAGTGTTATTACAGTTTTCTTTTTTGTTAAGGCTATTACTTTAGATTTATGGTGTTAATATTGTAAAAAAATATTCAAATTGCTGCAATAAAATATCTCTAGTGTCGGTCATTATAGTAACATGTAAGCTATTTTTTTTTTTATTTTCTCTCTACATATGGTTGTCTTATGTTTCAAGGGACAAAATTGTTTTGGTCATTAATTGCACAGAGGTGTTAATTACCAAACTTGACAAAATAGCTTAATGCCTCATTTGAGCAGGATAAAAATAATGATGATTGACTGCCAATTAAATGATCGTTTCTAATATTAACCCTTAACAGCATTTCCTGATTGGCTTCTAATAAGTTGACTACCATTCAAACTGAGATATCAATTAGAAAAATTAAGAGGAAAAAAACTCATTAAAGGTGAATAGTATTAATACATCACAATTTACCTCCATTATCAATATTTTTTGGAAATTAACCTTATATAATTTCTTGTGGACTACATACAAAAGAAAATATGAAGCACAAAACATTTTGCTGCTGCTGCTGTTGTTGTTGACACTGGACGTGTAATGACATTGGTAAACATTTTTCATTTTAGTCATTTCATGAAAAATCAAATCACAATAAAAAATGGAAATTGTAGTTGTGGCCGATGCTAGTGCAGCCTGACTGGCTCTCGTGCTGGTGGCACACAATAAGCACCATTCATGTGGGTCAGTGCGGCCTGACTGGCTCCCCATGCCAGTGGTACGTAAAAAACATCATCTGAATGTGGTCAATGCCAGTCCCCCTCCCGCCACCGCCCTGACTGGCTCCTGTACTGGTAGCATGTAAAAAGCACCATCCAAACATGGCCAATGCCAGTGCTGCCTGACTAGCTCCCGTGCCAGTGGCACGGAAAAAGCACCCACTACACTCTTGGAGTGGTTGGCATTAGGAAGGGTATTCAGCTGTAGAAACATTGCCAGATGAAGTTGGAGCCTGGTGTGGCCTCCTGGCTTGCCAGTCCCCAGTCAAACTGTCCAACCCATGCTAGTATGGAAGGCAGACGTTAAACGATGACGATAGTGATCGTCATCATTTTAATGGACACTTTTCCATGCTTGCATAGGTCACATGGAATTCATTGGGAGATTTTCTGTAGGCAGATGTCTTCCTATCACCAACCCTTAACTCTTTCCAAGTAAGGTGAGATTTCTCCTTGATTGAACAGGTTTCCATGGAAGTTTAGAAATGTACGACACCCCTAATATGACAGTGTTGATGTCGATACTCTTTGCTGATATCAGCTATTGTGCAATGTAATCAAAGAAACACATACAAACACAGACACATGATAGGTGTCTTTTAGTTTCCATCTACTAAATACACCAAGACCAAGACATTTGCCCAAGATGTCATGCAGTGGGACTGAACCCTAAATCATGCAGTAGGGAAGTGAGCTTCTTAATGACACAGCCATGCCTGTGCCTACTTGTCATTATCATCTTATTTCGGTATATTTGATGTGTATATATATATATACACATCAAAGAATTACAAAACAGCGCAAGTTACATACACACTTTCATGAGCTTACAGGTGTCTCATAAGAAGTAGTGCACTCAATGCCAAGTGCTCTTGTGACAACTAGCTTCCACCAAGCAATTTAAATGAAGTTTGTCTAATGAAACCAGTGCACTTCATTTTCACAATTCTTATTTTAGATTTATAAAAAATAATGGTTTTAAAATGCTTTCATAATCCTATTTCTTATAAAACACACTGTCAATATGTGTGAATAAATTTCAAAAATAGGGATTTGAAAGGATTTAGTAAAAGAACAAAACTTTCTATTATTATCAAGCTGTTCCTTTATTAAGTTAGTGTTTAGAGGTTCTTTACATAAAATTATACATGAGGAAGGTTTTGATTTAATTACCAGTTCTTTAAAATGAAGTGTACTGCATTAGAACCACAAGTAGTTTTCACCAAAGTTGATTTCAAAAGGGTAAAGCTGAAATCAGAGTAGAATCTATATATAACATTCAAGTAACAAGCTAATCAAAAAGGGAGGAAGAAAGCACATTTTACAGTTTGTCATGAGACTAATGGATGCCACTAGATGGTGAAATGGTTATGAAGTCAAACCTATACTAGACTTTTTTGTTACAACATTATAGAAAATTCATTTATCTTGGCTTCAGAAAATTCACTCTTTCACATAAATGAGATGTTAGATTTAAGAATGCTATCTAGTTGTAAATGATTCATATCTTAAATGAAACTGGCAGAACCATCTAACCCAATACTTGAATATTTATAGCTATTATGGTTTACAGAAAATATTAAAAAAGTGATATTGGTTTCAGGGATTAACAAATGATTGTGTGTGTGAGAGTGAGACAGAGAGAGTGGGGGGAGAGAAAGAGTATTCACAATGAAAGAATATAAAGAAATATGTCCAGAGATAAAAAGAATGAGATATCTACATTGAGAGTAAAGAAGACAGACAACTATAGTTGTCTCACCTGACACACAATTTACTAGATAAGATCTGCTCCCATCCTTATCATCTACATAGATGATAAACATTTTGGTCACTTCTGATCATTCAATTGAGCATTGAAGCTATCTCTGTTGCTGGTTGTTAGATTTTTAACAAACCCCAGAACGAGTTTTGGTCAACTAATTGCTTGGATAATGTCAGCGAGAAGTTTGCTTCTTTATTTTTTTTAATTCTTTTTTATATTTTGTCAACTCACATTTTACACATGGTAAATGTTCTGCATGCTAAAACAAATATGGTAGGATCTCACCTAAGATATTTTTCACCAACTATATTGTTGCAATCAGTGTCACTACAGTTCCTGACACACACACAATAAAATTGGAAAAGCATAAATTTCACATAGTTCATACTTTGCGCTCAATTGCCATTTCATTAGACTCAACATCATTTGATGCATAATTACATAATTTAAATTCTCACACACATACACACACACACAATCACTCTTGCCATCTTACAAACTGAATAGAATATGCTTCACTGAGGAGGCCTATTAACACTGAAACAACTGTTGCTTTTACCAGCTGGCTTTAGAGACCAGATCCACTTCAATCACCATTATTGTTCATAAGCCTCAATCAACTGATCTTATTGGAATTATATCCCTTGATGGTTGTTTTTAGATTATAAACAACCATAAAAGGATATACTCCTCTTATGGTGGTTTGGATAATCTCAGCTGGATCAAAGTTTATCAAACTATATTATACATGCAATAATCTTAGAGCATATTATTTATGTAATGGTGTTGTCAGTTCCTTTGATCAAAGTCATTGAAACCATTCAGATACAATAAACCAGGATCATCATAATCAATTTGTACCCATCCACCCACCCTTTTTAATCTTTATGTAATCATATAAAAAACGTTGTCAGTGTGTTTCCATTAATTTTGAAAATAATTAAGAATTTGGAACAATTAAGTCAACTGTTGTTAATAAGATGGTGTTTGTCCCATAACCTTAAAAAGGGAGGGGGGTTCAAAATTATAGCAAATTATAATTTAAACAAATCCTTTAAGAATCAGGTTTTATATAATAAAATCAAGTGTGGTCAAACTAATTGGTATCAAGAGTTAAGACAAAGAGAGATTTGGTTGCTATTTCTAGTCAGTTGGGTAACCATATCAAGCTGGGGAAATTTTGTAGGGCCAGAAGTGAATTGGGGCATAAGAATCTATGCAGGCCACACTGGTGCTGAAAAAATTAATGAATCTTTATTTTTACAAATTCATGAGAATGGAAATGGTTTTACTGCTTTGGTTTTTAAGGTTTTAAACCATTTTTTTTTTCTTTCTTTCTTCATATAGATTCTTAGAGACTTTGCCAGCAGGCTATTTCAAATTGGAATGTGAACATTTCATCTAGGCATGATGAGTTCCTGCACTTTTGGAATAAAGGTTTTCTTGGATCTAGTTGGTTTGGCTGCCAGCATCATTTTCTGTTCAAACTGATTTCATATTCAGTGTAACAATACACTTTTATTGGCTAATGAATGACATGAAAATCATTTTTGCTATAAATTAATAAAAAGAGAGTTAGTAGCAATTAAAGTTTGAAAATTTTGGGTAATTTTAGCCAATCATAAGCCACAGACAAATTCATGCCTGTTTCAAGCCAAATATGAGAACTCTTTTCATAGAAAGAAAGCACATTTTGACAAATATATTCTACATGATGCTACATGCGTTGACGCTGTGCTCTGTTGCTTGTACCCTGGTTATGAGATGTGCTAAAAATAACAGCTAAATAGGCCTTAAATCATGCCCACCTACCCCATTAAAAAATTTTTTTGCATAATTGTATGAATTCCTGTGCGCAGAGTACAAATTTGCAAAAAAATTCTGAAAATTCCAAATTTTAAAAAAATTACAAGGAGTTATATGTCGTACATTAAGCAGAATTTGATTTGTTTACAGTTTCATATAAAAATGCGCTATTTTTTTAATGTTGACATGTGCAGTCATGCACAAAATGACAGCTTCCAAATCCCATTTCCTGACTGGGTGAAAATGATCAAAATTTAAACCTCTGTAACTTTTTTAAAATGCTTTTCTGGAAAAAGTGAAATACCTCCAGCAATTCAGCTTGGAAAAGTATATTAATGTGCCAAATTTTAAAATTTTCAGTAAACTTTAATTTTTGAAATGTTGGGTGCCAAACTAACCAGATCTGTTTTCTTCATTGACTCATAACCAATTACAAAACACCAGCAATGCTGAATGGGCATAAAGCCTAAGGTCAGCCTCTCCAAACTATATCAAACTAATATAATTAGTAACAGCATGAAGAGAAAATTCAATAGCACATAGCTTTGGGGTCCTTTTTAAAGTTAAACAACCCCTAACACAACGAGCTGCATCTTTACTTACCATAATGAATTTAATTTTTTTCACACTTCAAAGAGAAAGTAAAGAGAAGAAAACATGAATATATTATCTGATTCATGTTTTATTAGCAACTAGCTGGCCCTGTGCCGCCGTCAAAAATGCTGGCTAATTGTAGTATTTTATATATAACTATGGATGGTAAATCAAATTAATACACTTGTCAATGTTATCTAGTGGTTGTCTTTTCAGATGTGGCATTGATCATTGTTTGTTACTGTAAAAAATGCTGGTTCACACATACAAACATTCACATACTTCCCTTGTACACACACACACATATACTCACACAGAGCTGAAACACTGGTTTTTCTTTTCAGCTCTGAACGTTCACCATCCCACTTCCATTACACACACACACACACACACACACACACACACACACACACACA
>NC_068981.1:192075481-192083173 GCF_001194135.2 Octopus bimaculoides
ATGTTATCTAGTGGTTGTCTTTTCAGATGTGGCATTGATCATTGTTTGTTACTGTAAAAAATGCTGGTTCACACATACAAACATTCACATACTTCCCTTGTACACACACACACACACATATACTCACACAGAGTTGAAACACTGTTTGATTTTTTTTTTTCTCATTGTAGAACTTCCATCATCCCACTACCAAGTTTGTCATCACCCCTTCCTTCCTTATTCATCTATCACCCCTTCCTTTCTCATTCATATGTTGTGGTGGAGAAATACACACAAGTATTATTATAGTAGATATTATGATTGCCCTGATATACTTATAGGTTTATGATACTGCTGCTTTTCACCCTTCCTCTGCTGCCCTGTCTTGCCTCCTCCTTCCAGAGCCACTTCCATCTCTAACCATCTGTCACTCTCCTCTCATACACTTATGAACTTACCCACTCTTTCCCTCCTCCTTCATCCTCTGTCCCTATTCTCACCTGTACTCATCTTCTTGGGTCTCAAGAGCATGCTTTATCTCCTCTATAGCAAGACACCTGTGCTTCTCCCTTATACCAAGTACACTGAGCCTCTCAACACCAAGTACAAAGCCACCTACCCTTCCCTTAAATACACTCCCACTCAGTCAAGAGGTCCATTTCTTCGTTTTGCAAGTTACTTGGTGACTTCACAAGTGCCAGTGTCATGAAAAAAATTGCACCCCATACACTGTGTAAAGTGGTTGCCATTAGGAAAAGCATCCAGCTGTAGAAACCATGCCAAAGCAGGCATTGGAGCTTGATGCAGTCCAGTGGTTTGTTAGATCCTGTCAAACCATTCAGCTCATGCCAACATGGAAAATAGACATTAAATGATGATGATGATGATGATGATGATGATATACTAAGTAAATTTTTCATCTTGTTTTTTTCCTTTTTACTTAGTACATCATAAGTATTTTATAGTAACTTTTTACTTTAACATTTTAGCAAAATCAATGGTGTTAAAATAAATCAAATCAAAAATTAAAGAAATAAAATACAAATATATTCATGATATTCAGATTTTATAATAATCAATTCTAATTATAAAGGAATTATAAATGAAATTTACAAGTCTTCTTAATCTATAATTACATATCCTTTGAGAAACTGCCCCAAGAGTCATTAAAAATATTTCTTAACAAAAACAAATAACAATGAGACATGCATGTAACTACATAGAGGGGAACCTTTATGACACAACTAGATTTACTAGAAATAGCAGTCAATTCTCAAAATTACACCCTACATCTTATAGGAAGATATGTTGGATAATGGAATCATAGGTACAGTATGGTGGAAAAAAGAAAAGGTGGGATTAGTGTTGAACTGAAGTTAAATGACACTGGAGGCAAAACATTTTCTAAACCTCAGAAATCAACAAAAAAATCTCAAATTAGCTTCTTAAACATTGCCTCACACTAGACACTTAATTCCTTGGAATTGTAGACCATTACGACAAACAGCATGTCTTGGGTATTCTTAGACCTGATAGAGACCATCCCTCTCTAGGTCTGATCACAAGTGATTTCTTTCAGAATAAGAAACATACAGACAGGCAGAAAGAGTGAGAGAAAAGGAACAATCTACACCAGTACAGGACTGATTTACAAAATTAATCTCAAAGTGTCTTCCTAGAAATGAACAACAGGCTGACTGAAGCAGCCTGTGCTACTAAGAGAATGGATGACCGTGATGGCTGAGAGCTATGATCAGCAAGATAAAAACTGATCCAATACACACCATTTTGGTTTAGATCTCTGAAGATATATAATTGGATGGGACAGTTTAATGAATAGGAAGGTTACACCAATAACCTTAATCTAAGGCAACAGCTGGAGCACCAATCAGTAAACAACAATAGCTGTAACATTGTTCAGTGTATTGCATCTAACTTCCATCATTAGTACAATGAAAGGTGCAGAGTGAGGTAATGATTTTATATACTATTCTATGACATCACATTCTCCATATCACCTTTAATTTTGACTTAAAGTCTGTTATGAGCCCTAGGATTCATAAACCAGCCTCATGGTATACAAGTGACTAATATTACAACATACCTGCTTGAACAGGATGGCAGTTCATCACAGGGTTAACAATCATCTAAGTTATTGCTAGAACTCATTTACAGATGGGTGGACTGAGGCAATGAGAACTGAAGTGTTTTGTTTAAGAATACAATGTACTGCCTGGTCTGGGAATTGAAACGTCAATCTTACAATTGTAAATGCAACACCCTAACCATTAGGCCATATACCTCCACTCCACCTTAAAGTGGCCCTAAAATAATTCAGACATTGAACCCACTAAACTAACCTTCTTTGATGATGAGGAAAATCCAAGAAATAATGCAAAACAACAATGGTATATAAATAATTTTATAGAGAAAAGAGAGAAACAGAAACTGCAACAATAGAAAGTTTAGACATTTAATTAAACAAGCCAAGTATCAGGCCAATAGGTCTTGCATTAACAAACAAAAGCATGAACATAATTATTTCTAAACTTTACTCTCTTCTGTACGGATAACCTAACAGACGTGAAAATGACACTAACTGTTCTACACTGATCTTTAAAACTCCAGTGAATATGTTGTAACTAAATACCATGTAGGCGAGCTCTAAAACTACAGTCAAAGAAGACAAAAGAACTTGCCTCTTAAGGTGAAGCATCAATGTTCTCTTTAAAAAGAAGAAAAGAAAAAGAAAACTATCCCACACACTTTATTCCTGATATTTGATGCAACATATCTCATCAAAGAACTTCAAATCGAGGATGAAAATATGAAAACTGAGTCATTTATGGCAAACGCTTTGAGATATCACAAGTGCCATTAGTGTTTCCTCTCAGAGGAATTGGTCTGTTGGTAATGTCGATTAGAAAGCAACAGTTCTAATCCACATCACATTCAAAAGAAGAATATCAGGTTCAAACTGCAAAGAAAATAATTTTTCAAACAATTCTCACACAATTTCGAATATATAAAAAGAAATTCAGTGAATTAAAAGCTGCAACATACATACATACATATATATATATATACCTATGTGTGTGCCGTGTGTGTTTTTAAAAAAACTCTCCCAAGTTGATGTCAGGCTGCAAAATTCCCAAGCATCAATTACAAAATGAAAACTAAAATAAACCTGAACACCAACAAAGCTCAAGCAAACAAGCAAAAGAAATTCTCTTGTGAGAAGCCATCTGTCTACATCAAACAAATTAGATTTCCTCAAAGACATTAGCAAAAAACTTCAAGAAGAAAATTTAATAACTTAATGGCTCAATACCCTAAATCCTACCTATTCAATGAGGAAATTTTTTTTTTCATTCTCACAACTGACTCTCAAGAGGGGTTCATATTAGACCATATTTGTGAATAGCTGGAATACTTCATTTCTGATAACAATTTATGCATATTTAATAATTTTCCTCCATACTTGCATGTAGGAAATGGATAATATACTTCCATTGATCACACACTAACTGCTCCTTCCTTTCTTCCTCTCCAATTTCCATTCAGTGATGACCTGCATGGAAGAAACCATTTCCCCAGAATATTACAAAGTAATAAAGCTTGTAGCAATGGAAAACTTTAGACAGAATATCGATGAAACAGATAGGAATCCGTTCCAATCCTACTCTACTAACAAACTAAATATTGATTATACTTATGAAACAGATTCATTGTTAAATTCTTTACCAACTATCTCTTGCCAGGCAACCATACCCAACACTACCAATTCCAAATTGTAAAGACAATCCTTCACAAAAATACTATGGAAGACTGAAAAATAAGAAAAAATATTCAAGAAGCAATTAAAAAAACAATACAAAACTAGAAAATGTACAAATAAGAAATACAGCTAAAAAGATAATAAAGTTGGGAAAAATCCTAAGTACAAAAAATACTTCAAAAATAAACAAATATACTCTATTAAATGAAATATGGAAGATGTTACAAAAAGAAAAAAAAAACAATAAGTCATAACTGCTCACCACATACACACACATACGTAAGTATATATCAAATAGGTGCAGGCATGGCTCCTGATTAACTTTTTTCCTGACTATGTAGTTTCAGGTTCAGCCCCACTGCATGGATCTTGAGCAACCAAAGCCTTATGAGTAATTGGGTAGACGGAAACCAAAAGAAACTCATCATGTGTGTGTGTGTGTGTGTGTGTGTGTGTGTGTGTGATCATCATCACATCATCCTCCTCCTTTAACATGGGTTTGTAGGATCTGATAAACCAGAGCACTGTAGAGAGCTGCAAAGTCTGCTCTGGCATGGTTTCTATGGCTGGATGGCCTTCCTAATACTATATATATGGTTGTATATAGGAGTGGGTGAGGAATGTGTCTGTCTTAACCCATGTATGCCCATAAAAAAATTGAAGTTTTAAAATTTCACTGTATTTAGATTAAGTGTTATCGTAAGCTTTCACAATCTGGAAGAGAAGAACAGTATGCAGCTGTTAGCTACAGGTGTCGACTACCTACTGAACATTTCATATGTTCAGTCAGATGCTTCTCGGCACATTTATGTCCAAACAAGTAGGAGCAGGTTTTGTGTTGCGAAAGTACAACCAGGGGTATATATAGGTTAACATCACACAATCGTTGTAAACAAGCATCACCATCATTATGCAAGCAATGTCTCTTTCCAATCTTCCATAAAAACATGTTTGGCCATAGGGAAATATTACCTTGCTTGCAAATAAGTGAGAGATAGCAACAAGAAGGGTATCCTGCCATATAATATGTGCTTCAATGAATTCCATCTGACCCATGCAAGCACGGAATAATGAACATTGAATAAGCTAGACAAAATATTTCTTTAAAATGCTTCTTAAACCCTTTAGCAGTGAAATTACTCTGTCAAAAATAATACTTATTTATTAACATTGTTTTGAATTTATCATGCATTATCTTGTAGTTTTGAGATTTTGATGAAGTAATTGTTTATTTTTAAAGTGACATTGTAGGGTTGGTGTGCAAGGCCAGATCTGATCAGTTTCAGTGTAAAGCAGGTAGAATATTTTGGCTAGATATGACTGGTTTAAGTGCTAAAGGATTAAACAACTATCTTTCTAGATTAAAAAAAAAAAATTGCATGAAAATTTATACGTAAATTTTAATTCAAATAATACTGGAAACTACAGCCATCCCCTTTTCCTTAGAATTCAGATTCTTTCAAGAGAGATAGAAGCTATAAGTACACAACTCCTGGAAGTTCAACCATTTGTTGAAAAAGATGTTTCTAACCTTGTATTATTTGAAGAGAAGTCACAACCATAATTAATCTCTTATGAGTATAAATGAACAACCATCACAACCATATTTTATCTCATCAGTATAACTAAACAATCGTCACAACCACAGTTTATCCCTTGTGTGTGCAATTTAACAACCAAACATATTTCTTGATTGCAATACACCAGAGATAATTATTCAAGACCATATAATACAAAAATAAATAAATGAACAGAAAAGTCTTTAAAAAACATTATTTTCCTTTGAAAACAAACTTAGGTAAGAAAATCTAAATTTTTAGCATTTACTGTCCTTCAATTATAAAAACTTCAAATTTATGTACACTGTTTTGTGATTTATAAATATTTATATAGACTGAAAGCTGGTCACAGTTAATCTTGAAAGAAACTTAATAAGGTGTAATGATTATTATAAAGGCAGAAAAATCCTGAAATGACATAAAATATTAATTAACTCTATCAGAAACTTCAGTTCCTATTTACATCTCTGTGCACTTTGTTCCATCATTTCCACTTCTTCCTCTTTTCTCTAGTTGTAAAATTTCTTCTCTCTCATTATAGACTATTATTTTATAGCTTGTAAAGTTGTTAGTGGTTTATTCATTTACTAACATTGATACTGTAAATTTAGTTGTTACTTAAAACCAATTTAACCCATAATTTCATATACTTCAAAGAAAAACAAAAGACATTTCTTTTATGCCATTTCTGAGCAACAACTGGTCAAAGTGAAGTTTTAAATCATTTAGATTCAAGCAAAATACTTTCCTCAAAAAATAAATAACAAAAAAAATTCCTATTATAAACTTTCTTGAGCAGGTGATGGTAATTAAGTTTGCTTAGCAGACACATGGTTCTGGGTTCAGTACCAATGCATGGCAATTTGGGCAAGTGTTTTCTACTTTTGAATTAGGTTGCCCAAAACCTTGTGAGTGGATTTCATAGATGGAAGCTGAAAGAAGCCCCCTCGTGTGTGTGTGTGTGTGTGTGACCACCACTTGACAACTACAGTTGGTAGGTTTACATCCCCATAACTTAGCAGTTCAGCAAAGAAGCCCAATAGAATAAGTATCAAGCTTTTAATAAAAAGAAAAAAATACAGGGGCTGATTCATTCAAATAAAAATTCATGGCAATGCCCAGTATGGCCACAGACTGAAATAAGTAGAAAATAAAAAATAAATGAAGATTCATGAATACTGAAATCATGGGACATAGAAATAACTGATCGTTGTATACCCAGGGTAACTTTTTTTCTTTCAAAGAAGTTACAGATATTCACTGTTTTCCAACATCCAACAGAAAAATGTAGACACATGAACAAATTTCAACTGAAACCAGACTGTAGATGTGGACCAAGTTGAAGTTTACATGTGAAGAGTTGAATTAGATTTTTCCTAACAAAAATATCATCATCATTGTCACATGATGTTTGTTTAATTCAAAATATAAAATGAAAAATTATTTAAAAATTGGCCAAGAGCATGACTCAGATATCATGGATTCCAAATGGTTCAGCTTTACAATGGACTGCGTTGTGTTTGCAAACTCTGAAATATGAATAATGAGCTCTTTTGAGGTGTAGAGAATTGCACATATTGTTATCAAGAGAAACAAAAGCTTCTATTGTAAACCTACTTCCAGTATAAACCTGCTTCCTTTATCTGCTTTTGAAATTCATTATTTAAACAAAACAAAAAAAAAGTATAATTAAATAAAGAAAGTATTATTTGAACAAAAATTGTGCAAGCAATGCAGCGTACAGGTGTGAACAAATATTGTCAAACAAAATGTATTTCCTTCTCACAGTAAATTCACAATTCAGAAGTAAATATACAATGAAAAACATCGAAATATGTGCCAAATATTAGGGGAAATTACAAAGTAGCAGGAACAGTGTAAAATGTAATTTAATTTAAACAGGTTTGAAAACTTTTAGAAACCAAATTTAGCATTTAACACAATAAGTATCACATTTGTGTTTTATTATTTTCAATTGTTCATTGGAATGATTTTCTATCTATAAACCAGAGTTATAGAGAGAAAAATATAATCTTTATAAAATAATCCTTTCTATAATAGGCACAGTAGGGCTAGCTGATTACATCAACCCCACTTACTCAATTGGTATCTATTTTTTTGGCCCCAAAAGGGTGAAAGGTAATATCAACCTCAGCGGAATTGAAATGCTGAATGTAAAACTGGAAGAAATGCCACCAAGCATTTTGTCCAGCACAATAAGGATTTTGTCACCTCACCACCTTTAATCCTTATATGATAATAGCCAATATAAATGTCTGTTGGTTCATTGATTTCTCCAAGTCATATTTATACATCATATAGAGAGTGAGAGAGAGAGAGAGAGAGAGAGAGAGAGAGAGAGAGAGAGAGAGAGAG
>NC_068981.1:192083209-192091438 GCF_001194135.2 Octopus bimaculoides
GTGTGTGAGAGAGTGTGTGAGAGAGAGAGAGTGAGTGAGAGAGAGAGAGAGTGAGAGAGAGCGAGTGAGAGAGAGAGTGTGAGAGAGAGAGAGAGAGTGTGAGAGAGAGAGAGTGTGAGAGAGAGAGAGAGAGAGAGAGATAGTGAGAAAGAAATAAAGATAGATAGAAAGGTACAGGGTGTATGCACAAACTAGACTTGATGGTATGCAATGAGTAAAAGCACACACACACACACACAAAGAGACACATAAAAAATCAGAGGCGGAAGAGAGGGTAAATGACAGTATTTATGATAGGAATTATACAAATGAGAAACAAGAAGTTGTTCTCCATGGACTTAAAAAAACAAAAGTGTTTAGCATATTCTTGTTCAAATCTGCCAAAAAATATTAAGAATGAATATGTACATTATTTTGGTTTATTGAATCTTATTTGAAGATAATAAAAATTCTTCTTTTGAAAATTAGTATTCATTTCATCGTTTTGTCTAAGCACCAAGAAATTAAATAGAAGTTAAACAATAAGTAGAGTATTCTTTTCTTTGTTTCAGTCTTTTAACTGCAGCCATGCTGGAGCATTGCGTCTAGTCAAACAAATTGACCTCAGGGCTTAGTCTTTGTAAAGCTAGTACTTAGTCTATTGGTCTCTTTTGCTAAACCACTAAGTTACAGGAACATAAACACACCAAAATCAGTTGTCAAGTGATAGTGGGGAGGACAAACACAGACATACAAACATATACATATATATACGACAGGCTTCTTTCAGTTTCCATCTACCAAATCCACTCACAAGGCTTTCGTCAGCCCAAAGCTATAGTAGAAGACACTTGCCTAAAGTACCATACAGTGGGACTCAACTCAGAACCATGTGGTTGCGAAGCAAGCTTCTTACCACACAGCCTGCGCATGCCATACTTTTTTTCATATTGCCCCATGGTGGTGAAAGTATACTTCCAAAGTTACCCATCAAACCAGAGATAAAATTCTAGAGTTTTCATAGTGCTATTCTCTATTAGGAGTAACAGAAATTTTGTGGAAGGAGAGAGATATTATGAAAAATTACCAGTCTCTAAGTTTGTTCTTCATTGTCTACATAAGTGACATGAAAGAGGAGAAACACTATGAAATTGATGCCACCATTTAAAATGAACAATAACTTACTTTCTCAGCAACTTGATAAAAGTTGCACATATATGCTCTCACAGCTATTACAAAGTAAAATATCATTTGTAAATAAACACAAGTACATAAGAATGCAACAAGTTCCCAATAGATTATATTAACACTATAGTGTTACCCAGCATATGATAGGTAACTTTGAAAGTATACTTTCACCATCATAAATAATATCAGAATGTATGAAATACATACAATACTTATAATTTTAACTATTAAATTTTTTGGTATTTATATAAAATGAATGCTAATTTTCAAAACTAAAATATTTATTACATTGAAATATATACATGTTAACAAAGAAAGTAGTCTCTGTGTAGAAAGTGTGTAGGTACAATAAATACTAAAAATGTACAGAAAATAGACTTCATCAAATGCCCAGGGAGATACTTAGACATAGTAGTTAGCTTCCATTACCTAGGTGACCAAGTCAGCAATGGAGGTGGATGCTCAGAGAGTGTAGCTGCTAGAATAAGAATAGGCTGGGTAACTTTGTACTTCCTCATCATCACCTCCTCCAATGCCTCCTCCCCTCTTAAAAGTTTTTGTCTTGCAAGTACTTGGTGGCCCTGTCAGTGCAGGTGCCACTTAAAAGCACCCAGTCCACACTGTAAAGTGGTTGGTGTTCAAAAGGGCATCCAGCTGTAAAAACCTTGTCAAAATTGACCTTGCCTGTGCTTGCGCCACATAAAAAGCACTACTCACCTCGCCTGTGCCACATAAAAAGCACTAAGTCCACTCTGCTGAGTGGTTGGTGTTAGGAAGAGCATCCAGCTGTAAAAATCCTGCCAAAATAGTCACAGAAGTCTGGTACAGGCTTCAGCCTGGCCAGCTCTTGTGGTATCATCCTACCCATGCAAGCATGGAACATGGACATTAAATGGTGATGACGGTATATATATATATATATATATAAAATGGAGAAACCAACCAACATTTGTAGCAGTTATTATTATACAGAGATTAGGAATAATATATATAAAACCTACTGAAAAATCAAAGTCTCACAAAAGGGCAATGTTTTTAAAATTACAATTTTAGTAGATGGTTTTGTAAACATTTGTCAAAAAGAAAAACTTCTCTATTAACAATGTGTTTCAAAGTAGATTCAGCTTTAAATAATACATCTGGTTAAAAACTCCTTTGTTGAATATAAAACAAAAAATGAAGGTGGAAAGTTGTGTGGACGCTTCAACATTGTTGTTTTCAGAGTAAACAAACTTTATTGGTAAGATTAAAGAGTGTGTTTGATGAAAGAAAATGGGTAAATGGCAGCATGTTTGTCTGGGTTACAGAAGATAGTTCAAGTACCACAGGCAGCATTTTGTCAGTTCCATGCCCAACCCCCACTCCAAGGAGGCTTTAACCAATTATTATCACAAGCTATTATTTATCACTTCACTTTGAAACACATTGCTAATAAAGGGTTTACATATTTCTTGACGTTTCTATATCTACATTCTAAATAGTTTTTGGGTACTAAATTCTTTGACTAGAACTTGTGTTTTGTATTAACAGTTAGTTGAGAATTATAAAAAAATATTAATTACATCACAGACAAATCCCTTATGTAGCAGTAAAATAATCTACTGGCACTGAACTTCAATAAGATAACTTGCCTACGTAAGTCGGTTTATTAAGTTTGTAGTGAGTTACAAATCCAAATTTTTTTTATAACAGTCCAGAAAATAAAATTGCCTCTCGAGTAACAATTTTGGAAATCTGATGACAAACAAAATAAGAGAGGATTATGTCTTACAGTTTTTCAATCTTTTTGCAGATGTCATAAATGCTTAGCATTATACACACACTGACTGATCTGAACTATGGTCAATGACATTCTAACTAATATATATAGGATTACATTACTTAATGTGTCTTTACTTTCTTAGATGGTGGGGTGTGATCTGAAGAAAATTTGGCTGCTGTTTCTAGCAACTTGAGCAACTATATATTGAGTTGGTGCATAATTATTGCAGCTTTTTTTCAATAAATTTTATTTAACAAAAACAATAACAATATTTAACAAAAACATCTTTAAATGATTATTCCGGAGAATATTCACCATCTACTTCAATTACTGCTTCCAATTTGCTTGGCAGACGATCAGACTGTCATTTAAAGATGTTTTTGTTAAATATTGTGCAGATATAGCTGTATGGTCAAGAAGTTCACTTAGCAGCTACAAGGTTTCCGATTCAGTCACACTGCACAGCAACTAAACAAGTGTCTAGTACTATGACCCTAGATCGGTCAAGGCCTTGTGAGGGAATTTGGATTATGGAAACTGCACATGAACCTATTACATAAGTGTGTGTGTGTGTATGTATTTATAAGTATATGGTGAAGGCATGTGGCTTAGTGGTTAGGACATTCCACTCATGATTGTAAGGTCATGAGATCAATTCCTGGTGACACATTGTGTCCTTGAGCAAGACACTTTATTTCACATTGCTCCAGTCCACTCAGCTGGCAAAAATGAGTAGTACCTGTATTTCAAAGGGCCAGCCTTGTCACACTGAATCACCCTGAGAAGTACGTTAAGGGGTACAAGTGTCTGTGGATTGCTAAGCCACTGACATGTTAATTTCACAAGCAAGCTGTTCTGTTGATTGTATCAGCTGGGACCCTCGTCGTCATAACCGACGGAGTGCTCCTATAAGTATATGTGTTTAACGTCTATGTGTGTGTGTCTGTCACTGCTAGACAGCTGGTGGAGCTTTATATACCCATAACCTAGAAGTTTAGTAAAAAGAAGCTGAAAAATAAGTATCAGACTTTACAAAAAAGAAAAAAGTGTTTGGTCAATCAAACCCTTCAAAGTGGTGCCCCATCAAAGCCACAGTCCAACAACTGAAACAAGCAGTAAAAATGAATAACCATTTGAAGCTATTAAAGCACAGAAACAGAGAATGGTAAGAAACAAAAGGCACTGCTGTGATCAGGTTTGTAATTGTAGAAATGAGAGATTCTGGAAGGAAGTGGGAGTAAAAGAAAACCCAGGAACAATGAATGTATCTTTATCAACAGCCAATTATAACAACTGTGAAGTTTATTAAAAGTATCCTAATGGTTTAGCAGTAGATTCTTTATGATGTTGTGTTGATAAAGATAATTGTTGCAGTTGTAGTTTTGAGAATAAACATTGGTATTCATGCAGTAATTTTTCATCTGACGATAATGGATGGTAGTGGAATGTATAGTGGTGGGTGTTGGGGAGGGGGGAGCACATTAGCCGAGAACTGTTGCTGCGATGGAAATGGTTTCTGGCAAACAATAAAACAATCCCCTTTGCTGAGAGATTGATTTTGGTAAATTCATTTAGTTACTGACAACTTCTATGATAAAAACAACTTAACAGTTACTAATATTATTATTGTAGGATGTAGCAGAAAAACTTCCTATATTTTAAACAACCTTTGGTGTGGTACTAGCAAAGTTAGGCAGGTGGTAATGGTGCCTTCATGTAGCTAATGTTTCATGGGTTATTTTTGTTTGTTTGTTTGTAAGTAGTAGTGGTGGTGGTGGTGGTGGTGAGTGCAGTCAGACAAAGTGCAGCAAAAAAACAGAGTTGACAGTTATAATTACTACCAGGGCAGCTACAATGCAAATACATTAGTATCTATTAGCAGCACAGAACCATCAGCTGCTTCATGGTACCCTTTGTGGAAGAAGAGGGATTTTTACATTTGGGTCTCATATTTAACCAATGTTGGTGGTGTTTAGCACTAGGTCAGCTTGATCAAAGACAATCCAGTCTGACCAGCCAGTCTTTTTCTGGCATAAGAAATATATATATATATATATATATATATATATATATATAAATAAAGCTTCATTTGTGACTTTCTTTTCTTTAGGTAGTAAATTAACTGCTACTACTAACACGTTCAATAACAGCATTAGAGGTTCCCTCATTGTCACTATTTTATTAGTGCAAACCTTTCTTTGGTGTTGTTAACTAAAACTAAAGAGATATTGCGTTGTTGTTTTTAGCCAATGGGGATGATAGTGCAAGATAAGGTTTTTATAGCCAATAGGGAAGGGACTAATTAGCCTTGAATGTGGCTAAGATTAAATGCATGATGGAACTTGTAACTGATTCTGTTTTGTACAAGCTATAAGAGATTACCAAGTAGAATGAGGATGAATGTTGATGCAAAAAGCTCTTGTTGAATATGAGAGAAAGGAGTGATGGTTTGTGAAATCAAGAAATCCTGATATCTTTTTGTTTAACATTTAGTAAGTAGGTGAATTAGTACAGCTGCTGGGTTGATATATATTCTTAAGAATAACTCAAGAAGCAAATAAGTGGTAGGAGAATATATAGGAAGGTACACAACGATAAATCTGAAGATGATTAAGTTGATTAGAGAGATAAAATATAGCTTCAGACCTTTGAGATCATAGGTAGAGGATAGATATATGAGGTGAAATTATGTATCATCACATCCATTGTTATATTTATGTCTGAATAGGTTGACCAGAACAACATAAAAACAATAGAAGTAATATATTTTAAACATAAGATTTAACAAGTTGGAAGATTGCATCAAGCTCCAATGCCTGATTTGGCTTGGTTTCTACAACTAGAAGCCCTTCATAATGCCAACCACTTTACAAAGTGTATTGAGTGTGTTTTTTTTTCATCTTTCACAAAAGAAAAACAGAAAAAGCACCCAATATCCTTCACATTCACCAACTGTCCAATCTATTTTACCTTACACCTACTTTCTTGTATGTCAATTAATCTCTTCTTCCATTATTTCCACTTAATCTTTATATTTTTTAATCCAAAGATGTCATTTCATTCCAACTATTTCTTTGACTGACTTCAACAACCAATTCATGTTTTGCTCACATAGTTGTGATCAAGCATTTTTACTTCATACTTATACCACATTTGCTTTTAATTACTTTCCAATTAACAATTTTGTAGATTAGTCAATGTTTGCTTTCCAATTAGAAATAATTTTTTAGTATGATGTTTAAATTTCCTGTGCCCTGAAGCATCACTAAAATAATACAACTAACTGAATAGTAACATCCATGGCTTTGATAATAAAAATAGTTTTGTTTATAAAAGAACTGAAATAAAATTTAACACAACAGACAAGGTATTCTAGAAGAAATTAAAATGCAGGTAAAAATACATCACATTGTGAACAATTAACAAACAGAAATTTACTTGCGGTATTTTACAACAGAAAAGGCTGTACTAAAATAAAATATACCAGATTCTAAGAGTAGAGAATAAATTTAGTTGAGGTATTCTACAATAGACAATATACCAACTTCTAGAGTAAATGGATAAAAATAGAATTTTTGGAGATAAAGATAACTGACAGTTTTAATTGTGGGATAAAATCAGCAGTCTGTTTCGCTTTCTGCCCAGAAATAACTTGATAAATATATAAATAGATCAGAATATACAGCATAACTTAAGTGCACAAGAAGTTTCTAATCTGACAAGCACATAATCAACAGAGATAAGGTAATGAGGAACAACCTCATGAGTTCATACTATACTATAAGCATGTTGTTGAGTCCTTGGGGGATTCTACATTCTTTGGTTTATTTAACCTTGAGAACTGATATGGGACCACTGAGAAATTTTCTCAAAATGGGAATCATGACAATTTTGTTTTCAACAGCAAGAAAACAAAAAAAGACAATCATTCTGGATATCAAGAAATAATGTCAAATCCCACCACCCTAAAAATGTACAACATGTAAATAGAATCTTCTAGATCACTACACAATCTATGAGAATCTCTTTTGAAGTAAACACATCCTAAATATAGCAAAGACTGCATAACAAAGGCTAACCTTCCCATTTGGGACAAGCAAATACTTCAGCACCCATTAGTTCTAAACACTTTACAAAGCTCAAATGACACAATGGAGTTCAGCTCTGACATCTGGAGCAGTACTGTTACTACACCTACACACATCATAGAGCACATCCATAAAATATGGTCAGCCTAACCGATTGGCAGAATGTTGCACATCAACAAATTTCAATTTCTGACACAAATATGTTGGTTTCCCTTTTGCCCTATTTAATGTGACTACAGTAGCATCTGTTCTTCAGAGCTGTCTGGCTTTGTACCACCTCCATTCAAACAAACACTCCTACTTTACTCAACTCCCTTCCTCTCATCACTCATATGATGTCCCCTCCTTAGAATGCCAAATTTCTGGAACCCCCACTACATGTTCATGTTATTCTAGTAACCCTCAACTATTCAAAAAGGTACATTAACTACACTGATCTCATTAGCCTTAGAGTGGCTGCAGAAGTAATGAGTACAGACCAAGCCTTTCCATGCTGACATGGGTTGAAGAGCTTTTCAGAGACTGGGTTTTACAGGTCAGATGCCATTTCTGTTGCTAACCCCTTTTAATCATTTCTTACAAATACACAGGCACACAGCAGGCTCTTCTGAAACTGGGACACATTGTAGAAAACAAAATGAATTATTTTAAAACCAAAATATTATCCCCTACCATATACTCTAGAATCTGTATAATTCCTGAACTCCTATGTACCTATTATTCTTTGAGGAATTTTTAATTCCATAAAAGACAATAAGCACAGATGCAGCTGTGAGCGGTACAGGTGCGGCCGTGTGTTTAAGAAACTCGCTTTCCAGCCATGTGGTTTGGGGTTTGGTCCCACTGCACAACACCTAGGGCAATTGTCTCCTGCTATAACTCTGAACATGCCAAAGCCTTGTGAATAGATTTCATAGACAGAAACTGTAAAGAAGCTCATCTATATTATACATACATCTATATTATATATCATCATCATCATCATCATCATCATTTAACGTCCGCTTTCAATGCTAGCATGGGTTGGATGATTTGACTGAGGACTGGTGAAACCGGATGGCAACACCAGGCTCCAGTCTGATTTGGCAGAGTTTCTACAGCTGGATGCCCTTCCTAACGCTAACCACTCAGAGAGTGTAGTGGGTGCTTTTACGTGTCACCCGCACGAAAACGGCCACGCTCGAAATGGTGTCTTTTATGTGCCACCCGCAC
>NC_068981.1:192092590-192097638 GCF_001194135.2 Octopus bimaculoides
CCCCAACCTCTACCCGGAATTCATTGCTGCACTCATTTCCAACCCTCACCTTACTGGCAGCATCTCTGTACATGGCTCGCACAGCTCTCACTAACCATTCTTCTATCCCAAGTTTCCTCATTGACCACCAGATAAGATATCGGGGGACCCTGTCAAAGGCTTTCTCCATGTCAACGAAAGCCAGGTACTGTCTCACTAGAAATAAGGCATCAGTAGTGCTTTTACCTGGCACGAACCCAAACTGCATCTCATCTAAATTGATTCGCTCCCTAATTAGTTGGGCTATGACCCTCTCTGTAACTTTCATAACCTGATCTAACAGCTTGATGCCTCTACATACATATATATATATATATATCTCAGAAGACAAATGATTCATTACAGTTGTTTCTGTACCAACTCTGCTTTGCAACACCAGTTTACACAAAACCTTTGAAGTGAAAATTTATGTAATGTTTGCAGTTTTAGACATTAGAAGGGTCCTTCATCAGACTTACATTAAAGGTGTGCTGTCACACTGTGTCTTCCAGGCATTGCTTGTTGGCTTATAGAAAGGAAACAAAAAATAAAAGTGTAATAGGATGAGTAAGTAGGGTAGAGGTCATGTGGGGTGGCGTGAATAAAGTGGAAGAAGGAAAAGAAAGAAGAATAAGGTGGAGGAAAGGAGGAGATAAAGAAAATGAAGAAGAGGAAGAAGAAGAAGCTAAATAACATTAATAAATTAGGTAGGGCCATATATAGCAAATTGCTTTAGTGGTCTGTCAGTACAAGGATTCTACTGGTACCGAACTTTGTTTGATGTATGAAAAATTTATTTGACCACCAAATAGACATTCACCAGATAAGAAAATTGTCAAAATTATCAATTTAATAGCTTTTGTGTTTTTCTTATCTGTTGTCACTGTTGAATGTCAGTCTGGTGGTGAAATAAATTTTCATACATCAAACGAAATTCAGTACCAGTGGAATGGAATCGTACTGACTGACCAATTCCTACATCCAGATATGCTATACATGGCCCCACCTAAATTATTAATGCTATTTAGCTCCTTCTTCCTCTCCTTCCTCTTCTTTCTGCTTCTTTATTCTCCCTGCCATATCATCTCCACCCTACTTACTTATCCCATAACCACACTTTTATTTACTTTTTCTTTCCCTATCAATATAAGCCAAAAACCAATGTCTGGAAGACACACAACATGACAGCACACCTTTGATATAAGTCTATTGCATAAATTTTCACTTCAAATTTTTGCATAAACTGACATTGCAAGCAGAGTTGGTACAGAAACAATTGTAACAAATCATTAAAGATTTGTTAAAGAATTTATTTGTCTTATTATTTGGATTATAATTTACTCTTCACCAAACTCACATTACGGCATGACCATTGTGAAATAAGGATTTTCTACACTTGAAGAATTCTGGCATGGGTCTGGAACCTGACAATGCTGATAGCCCAGTATTTGGGTTGAGTGCTTTTCTGGAATTACCCTACCTTTACACCCTAAGGATCTAAGATAGATAGATAGATACATACAAACATAGTCAGTGGATCATATATCCAAAAAAGAAGCACACTTCTTTTTCAGATATATGATCCATTGATGATCCATTCACGACCTGGACACACAACATCTTACAAAAGGCCAGCACGTGGTTTGCATTCAAGAGATGTACCACCGCTACACGCATCAACATAATCATGAAATCCACCATCCCTCAGATTTGGAACTTTACGATAAAATTAACTTCCTGTACATATTTATATATATATATATATATATATATATATATATATATATATATATATATATATATATATATATGCATGTGTGTGGGAGGGTACACTTCTCAATTCACCATGTAAAAGTTGTAAACGAGCATCAGTCATACAAGTAATGCTGACCATTTCTAGTCTTCTGTGATAAACATGTCTGGCCAAGGGAAAATATTACCTTACTTGGAAACAAGTGAGGGTTGGTGACAGCAGAAGCACCTAACTAGAAAATTAGCCACAGTGAATTCCATCTGGCTCATGCAAGCATAGGAAAATGAACCTTAAAATGATAGTGATAAATGAAGCTGATGATAATCATGCTCACACACATTCAACATCAGTTTTGGAACAACCTTCCATAGCATAGATTGGACAGGGTTTAAAAACTTTGTTATTCCGTAGCTCTTGTGAACAGGTCATAATGAACTCACTCTTCTTTAATCTCTGCAAACACTGCAGTTGCTGCCCATGCTTTTCTCTTTTACAGTATCTCAACATCTAACACCCATGCCCCCCCCCCTCTCTCTCCCTCTCTCCCTCTCCCATTCTGTTTCTCATTCTCAATGGACTTTAGATTATGTACACAATAAACATCAATATACATGTTTGCATTGGTTTTATATTTGATAACAAAAGAACAGCTACATAAAAAATACACAAATATATTTGCTTAGATATGTGTAGGGTAGGGAGGGATGACACGCTTTTGTTCACACTGCAACATACACCAATTCAAGATACATGTCTATATATGTACCTATCTATAGAGGTTGTGTAGGCCTCCAACAGAATATGCCTGTGTATAGTAAACATCTAAAAACACTGACAAGCACATATTTGTAAACATGCTTAAAAACACACACATTCAAATTTCTCTTCAAACATATTTATATTAAGTGTGTGTTTAAACACCAAATACACGCTGACAATGAAATGCTTCATATATATATATATATATATATAAAATCATGTGTGTGTGTATGAGAGAGAGAGAGAGAGAGAGAGAGAGAGAGAGAGAGAGAGAGAGAGAGAGAGAGAGAGAGAGAGAGAGAGAGAGAGAGAGAGAGAGAGAGAAAGAGAGAGAGAGAGAAAGAGAGAGAGAGAGATGCCAAGCAACAGTTGTTCTTTTGTCATTCCAGACAACATTCGTTATGAAAAGTTGATGTAACTATTTTCTGCCCTGCCTATTGCAGTTAAAGCATAACATTTCCTGTTTTGGTGCTCTGACTGATTGGATAAAAGTGAAATTGGCAAAATAACAGATTAACTCTTTTTAGTAGTTAATCTACAAATGAACATTGTATTCTCGCTGTTTATTATTAGACAAGAGTTTCTGAGAATACAGAGATAGATCACTAGAAATAGTCGCAATAGGACTTAATCTGATCACAATAAAGTCAACAATAAAAGATTTGTTCCCTTACAGACATGTAAACAGTGTGCTTATTTGCTGCTCTTTTTTGCTCATGTAAAAATACGAAAGTGCAGAGTATATGCTAGCAGAGTCTTGAAGAACAGAGAATACATATATCAACTACAAAAACTGAAGATCACTACATCCATATTTCTGTATGATTTTATATTATATTATACACATATATAAGTAAACAAACTGAAACTTGAGTTGCAAGACAAGCTCTCAGCTTCAGTTTCAATAAAAACCATATCTTCTACACATACTCTACACTCATATTGCATTTGTTCAATATATGATTTATATATATTTTAAAAGATAAACATGGAAGATGGAGTGTAACTAAAAGCTTTATTAGCACAACAATTGTTTCGGCTTCATTCTGCACTGCTCCCTAATGGGCATAGGACGATGTAATGACATCAGATGCAAACACACAGTGCAAAAGAGCCTCATCAGGTGATGTAACACTTCAAAAGTTGCCAGATTTACATTTTATCATCACTCCAAGTTAAATGCTGGTGGCGAAATGCTAGCAGTTCAGACACATTTGGTTAAGTGAGGAAGATGTGGTCAGAAGGAAAATTAAAAAAAACAACTAAAAACAAAAGAATGTAATGTAAATAGGGATGGGGTGATGTTTATGGTTGTGGTCAAGAAATGCAAGATCCAAGAATCAAGGTGTAGGAAGAAAGTTAGCTTTAAGCAATCCATAAAAAATATAAAAAGTAACTTTCAGAAACAATAATAGTTTATTAAGTCAGAAAGTTGTGGATTTTTTTCCATATCAAAGTACAATAAGCTGAAAAAAATTAATTTATACTTCATGGTTGGCAGCCAGTGTTGCCAGGTATGCAAATAAAAATACAACAGTTAAGGAATGGAATAAATAAAATCTGGGTGAAGTGGCTGAGTTCCTTTCGAGTGGTGGACTTCATTGAGGCAAAGTGGCTGAGTTCCTTTCAAGTGATGGGCCTCATAGAGGCGAGGTGGAAGAGTTCCTTTCGAATGAGCCTCAAAGAGGCAAGGTAGCTAAGTTCCTTTCATGGAGGCAAAGTGGCTGAGCCCCCTTCGAGTGCTGGGCCTCACGGAATAATGACCAAGACCTTTGGCATTATGTTGTGCTTAAAACCCATCAAGCCAAGCAGATACTGGTATCATGCAAATGGCACGTAAAAGCACCCATTACACTCTTGGAGTGGTTGGTGTTAGAAAGGGCTTCCAGCCATAGGAAATCATGCCAAATCAAACTGGATCCTGGTGCAGCCTTCCAGCATGCCAACCAGGTCACACTGTCAAACCCATGCCAGCATGGGCAACGGATGATGATGATGATGATATACAGTTGCCATTTTTTTCTCTTTACTTTTTCTTACGCTGTAAGAAATTGTAAGAAGCCATGTGTGTATGTGTGTACCTTCCATGGAAACATGTCTCGCCATGGGCAAATATTACTTTGCTTGGAAATAGATGAGGGTTAGTGACAGGAAAGGCAACCAGGCCAAAGAAAATCTGCCTCAGTGAATTCTGATCCATGCAAGCATAGAAAAGTGTATGTTAAAACAATGATGATGACATTTATAGTATGAATAAGAGTAACTTTGTAGTAATGAAAGTCACCAACTATCTTTTATCTATTACTTGTCTCAGTCATTAGACTGCAGCCATGCTGGGGTACTGGCTTGAAGAGTTTTTAGTCAAACAAATCAACTCCAGTAAAAACAGGATATTTATTCCATCAGCCTCTTTTACCAAACTGCTAAGTCACAAGAATATAAACAAACCAACACCAGTTGTCAAGTGGTGGGGGTGGAACAGACACAAAGACGCACACACAGATATATATATATATAT
>NC_068981.1:192097738-192121579 GCF_001194135.2 Octopus bimaculoides
TATATATATACATATATATACATATATATATATATATATATATATACAAGCTTCTTTCAGTTTCCACCCACCAAATCCACTCACAAGGCTTTAGTCAGCCCAAGACTATAGTAAAAAACACTTGCCCAAAGTGCCAAGCAGTGGGACTGAACCCAGAACTGTGTGGCTGAGAAGCAAACTTAGTTTATATTCATTAAAATTTATAGAGGCACAAATTCCACCTACATATTTTTAAAGAAATTCATGTAACAAGTCAAACTAGAACACAACTATAAGTCACATGAAACCTCCATGGTCTGGGTGTGTCGTTTTTTTATTCAAGTGATATGATATTCCAAGAATGAAGAAAACCATATTAGGACAACTCAAAGTTATTCAAATAATGTCTGATATAAAGATGAGAAATAATAATAAACTGCATGTTTCTGAATCAACTGTTAAGAATTTAGGGCCTTTTCTAAATTCTTACTTTCAACAAACTTTAATACCATTTTAGAGATAAACAAAATATGTAAATTCTAAAAAATATATTTATCTTGAGCTCAAATTTTAAAATTAGCCTTTCTTTTTTCCCTCTTCTTTTGGCATTTGCTCAAAAAAAAAAATGAAAATTATAAATTAAAGGATTTGTATAATCACATCTGAATGTTACATTTGTATTAATATTACATACTTTAGAGGAAATAAAAGCACAAAAGCTATAAAACAAATCTAATTCCAGTTGACTCAAATTATCAGCCAAAA
This sequence comes from Octopus bimaculoides, assembly GCF_001194135.2. Lineage (NCBI taxonomy): Eukaryota > Metazoa > Mollusca > Cephalopoda > Octopoda > Octopodidae > Octopus > Octopus bimaculoides. Next base: position 192,098,483 of record NC_068981.1, read on the forward strand.
ATTCTATAGTCAAGTCTTATCCTATTCAACCCTTTTGTTACCATTGTTCAGTTAAGATATGTAACCTTTCTTTCAATCCATTTCTAAAATGATGAAGATCGTCATGATCATTCTAATGACCAATTTTCCATACTTGCATGAGTTGGACAGAGTTTATTGAGGGAGATTTCCTATGTTCCTGATGCCCTTCTTGTTGCCAGTCCTCACCTGTCTCCCACTCTCCCATGGCCAGACATGTTTTTGCAGAATATTGTCAAGCATCTTTTTAACTTAGACCTACAGAATATATATATATACATATATCATCATCATCATTTAGTGTCTGTTTTCCATGCTGGCATGTGTTAGATGGTTTGACTGTAACTGGTAAGCTGCACCAGGCTGCAGTCTGTTTTGGTTTGGTTTCTACAGCTTGATGCCTATCCTAATGCCAACCACTCCACAGAGTGTACTGGGTGCCTTTTATGTGTCACTGGCACTGGCTACAGCTTTGACATGTCTTTTCAAGCACAGCAAATCACCAAGTCTTGATCACTTGTTTGACAACCAGTGTTAGTTTATTTACATCCACTTAACTTAGCAGTTTGACAAAAAAATACTAATAGAATAAATACCATATTTTTAAAATAAATACTAGGATTGATTTGTTTGGCTAAACCCTTCAAGGTGTCCATAATAACTTTATTTGAAAAATTCTAATGATATCCACTAAAACTATTTCTTTTTATTTGCAGTTGTTTTAATTTTAAAGAATAAAATTAAAAAAATTAAGGCATTTCTTACATCTGAAGATTTTTTTTTATACCTGATGTTGAAGTAAGTTAAGTCAATAAATCTGTTTTACGAGCAATGAAACACAAAATCATGTCTATGGAAGATTATAATGTGGGAATCCATTTGCAATAGGCACATTAAGCCAAAGTGAGATTACTTTAGTTATTCATTTCTAAGATTTACATTAATTTAGCATTTTCACGTTTCCCTCTTCATGTGTGTGTGTGGGGGGGGGGGGTCCTTTTGCATTAACCCATTAGCATTCAGATTACTCAGTCAAAAGTAATGCTTATTTATTCACATTGTTTTGGATTAATCATGCATTATCTTGTAGCTTTGAGATTTCAATAATGTAATTGTTTATTTTTAGAATCACATTGTAGGGTAGGTGTAGCGGGCTGGATCTGGCTGGTATGATCATAATAAAACAAGGTAGAATGTTTTAGGGCCAGATATGGTCAGTTTAAATACTAGAGGGTTAATATTAAGAAATTAGATTAGTGAAAGATTGAAAATGTGGCAAGGAGGTTGCCAAACAAAATCATGCTGGATTATATACTCCCTCTCCCTCTCTCTCTCTGCTTGTGTGTGTAATTCAGCCCACATTGACCAAACCTGTGATCAATAGTATTACACCCATAAACATCACAGCGTGTCTAGGTCTACATTGAATGTGCTAGCATATCTGCTATTTTTAGCAGATCAAGTGATACCTCAGGTTGCTTTCACATGGAAATGTGTGGTATGTTGGTTCCAGAAAAGCCAATTGAGGCATTAACCTTTTTGTTATATTTCTCTTAGCATATGCTACCTTTGTTTTAATTAATTTTTAAAATAATGAAGAATTTAGTAAAATAACTTTCTAATTATTAAGCTGGAGTCTGGAACAATTTAGCATAAAAGTTTGATGGAACATGATAATTTAGACCACTTTAAAACAGTAAATCTGTCATAGAACTTAGGGCAGTCTGAGGCAGGTTGCTATCAAAAGGGTTGAGTCAATAAAAGACCTGTCCATTCCATTACATCTGTGAGAGCTGGGTTTTAAAGGCTACTGTCCCCATTTTAAAGATGGTAATGATTATATTGAGGGAGATTTAGCTGCTATATTTAGTAGCTTCTTCAAGGAGGTCAACGTCATTTTAACAGATTGCTTCTTTTCTCTTAAAATAAGCTGAGCTTTAAAAGATTTTGCTTTAAAAATGTTAAGGAAAACGTTTTGGCATCAACATCTAAGCATTTAAAATCAAATATTACATATGTTACTTATCTTTATATCTTTTTGTTGAATTATTCATTCAGACAATTAGATTGTAACTGCAATCTTGTGGTGCAGTATTTAATTAGTCCAGACCAATCTATACTGGTGTTTAACGAATCTAAATCTATGTAGGTGCATGTCTACTTAATTACCTCGTCAACAGTCTGTTCACATTAGCCTGGTTTGGCACCAACTACAGGTACTTTGTTTATAACAATAGAATGTTAGTCATGGCTAAAGATTACTAAAACAAAAGCTAAATCTAGATTCATGTTAATACACACTTATTCATGGTTCTTTCAGTAAATGCCAATTTTCTGGCTTAACTTTAAGTTATAATTTTATAGCCCCAAGACCAAGTCTGATTCATCTACATTTAGTATGGTAATAGCCGCATTAGCATATCACCAGATACCAAAGGGTCATATTTGAAATTTTGATGTATTATAGATTTATTTAATGTCTGTTTTTTTCTATGATATAAGTTAGACATGTATATTGTGGCAGCTGGATGCTTTTCCTGCTACTCATCTGTAACTGTTTTGCAAGTAAGATCTTCACAGATCTTCAAAAGTAGACAATTACAGAAACACACACACAAACATATACACACAACAGGCTTCCTTTAGTTTTTGTCTACTAAACAGAATTCAAGGCTGATTGTCTAGGGCTGGATGCCCTTGCTGCAACCAAGATATCCCTCCCCCCATGACTGGACATATTTTTATGGAAGAATGGAAATGAAGGACACCATTTGTATGATGGTAACTCATTTACAGATACCATGCAATGTAAAAGGTAAGGATACACACATACACAACAGAAATCTATATATATATATAAAAGACAGATTCTGTCCATTTGTGTGTTTGTTTGTCCCAAAAAATGAAAGTAAATGGTTCAAGGGCGGCAACACTAATTGTGACAAACCTATGATGAACTGCATTGAGGCAAATATTCACACTGGTTGTGGTGAGTGTGACACCGTTTTCGTTACTTGCATACCAGTTGTACCATCTAATGTCTCATTCAAATTTAAGCCCTTATAGTTTCCTATCCCACTTTTTTTTTTTGCCATGAGCATTCTTAAAAGTCAGGGCCAAACACTAAAAGTTGCTGGATTGCAACTTGAAGAACAAACAGAAGTTTGCATATGAAATGCATCTTTTTTTCTACTTCAATTATTACATGTTTTTCTCTTATAGAATACACACATACAGGACAAGTAAACCAAAATCTGACTGACAGCACACAACATTTGTAATTTCATTTCACTATTGCTTACTGATATTCCTTATCAAAAAAATGTCTACTAAAAAAAGACCATCAAAAAACGAACACCAAACAAACCCACGACATGCAATGCTTTTTCTGTAACTCCTATTATGCTATTGCCTAATTTGTCTCAAAAATTATGCAATGGTACAACATTAATTGTGCACAAACCTATGAGGAACTGCATATGTATATGAGTGAGTAAACGAAAGAAGGGAACTTAATTCCAATGGCCGAAGACTAGCCAGGCAGAGTACCAAAGATTCTGAATCAAACTGTTTTGATGTATATATATATATATATATATATATATATACACACATACATATTACTAATTCATATCAAATATTAATAATACTAATATACTGTGTGGCTGTGAAGTTTGCTTTCCAACTACAGGGCTTAGGCTTAGTCCCACTACACAGGAACTTGAGCAAGTGTCTTCTACTATAGCCCAGATCAAGCAAAACCTTGTGAGTGAGCCTTGTAGATGGAACTTAAAAGAAGCCTAGCATGTAGGTATGTATTTGTGTGCTTGAGAGAGAGAGAGAGAGAGAGAGAGACAGTGTCCCAAAGCTTTTACATTATATAATAGTTGTAAACAAATTTTACTGTCATGCAAACAATGTCTATTTCCAATATTCTGTGAAAATATTTCTGGCCATAGAGAAATATTCCCTTACTTGGAAACAAGTGAGGGGCAGTGACATGAAAGGTATCCCTCTTTGGAAAATCTGCCTCAACAAATTCTGTAACACTTGCAAACATGAAAAAGCAGACATTAAAAGAGTCTGTCACTCTCTGTTTCTCTCTCTCTCTCAACATCACATGAATGTTGCATATGACATCATTCATTTCCTATATTCAGCAGAAATGTGTCTGGCCTAGGGAAATATTACTTTGCTTGGAAACAGGTTGGTAACAGGAAGAGCATCCAACCATAGAAAATCTATCTCAATAAACTGTCCAAACTATGCAAGCATGTAAAAGTGTACATTAAAACAATGATGATGATGAATATACACTAATTCATTATCAAATACAATACTAATTACAATTTCAGACATGTTCACTCTGCATGCTTTAAAGTCATTATTTTATTCAAACTTTATTAATAGCCATATTTTCAACAGACTAAAATATTCAAATACAAAATTAGAAGCAAATAAATAAGCATTTATTAAAGAATATCTCGGATTAAACACCAAGTTGAATTTTTTCTTTTTTTTTTTTTTCTTTTTTTTTCATTAAAAGGAACTGTTTTAACGAGAAGGATTGCCATCAAATTTATAAGTGAGAATTTATGAAACGAGGCGCCATTGTTGCAGACTGATTTAGCCATCAACAGTGGTTCTGAATTTTTTCTAACTTTCTTTCAACATTCCATTATTCTACATTAATTTTAATTATATTCAACTCAATATCTGACAAAACTAAAGAATAAATCCTTAATCTTAATTACAGAAAAATACGATTTCTTAAAAATCAGTTCTAGACAAATAGTTCTGTTTTATGTGAGAAATATCCACCAGAAAGAAAAGCGAGACTTCGGTTTGACTTGTGCAATAAGTACCATCATTATCATTTTAACACCTTCTTTTCCATCCTAGCATGGGTCAAACTTTCTATGATCAGGTACCCTTCCTGACACCAACCCTCACCCATTTCCAATCAAAGTAACATTACCTCATGACCAGACATTTTTCACAGCAGACTGGAAACAAACGGCACCATTTGTATGATGGTGATGCTCATCCTCAATGTTGTATGATGTCAAAACAAGTAGGCACCTACAGACAACAGTCTTTTAGTTTCCAGTCACAAGTATTTGGTAGGTCCAGTGGGTATAGAAGAAGGCACATGCCCAAGGTGCCAACAGTGGGACTGATCCTAAAACTCCACAGTTGAGAGGTAAACTCCTTAACCCCACAGTCATGCCTGCACCTATGTAACAGTAAAATAAAATTTAAAACAAAGAAAACCTTCAGAATTTTTTTTTTTTTTTACCAGTTTGAAGACTTACTGAAAGTATTGCTTGTCTAAGTTTTACTGTATTCTTCAAATGGATGTGATTTGAACAAAGGTGGCATAAAAAGAAAACCATCACTGAAATCATATCCACGTGAAGAATGCTCAAGTTAACATGAATCTTAAAGTCATTTATTCACTCACATATGCACATCTATATATATATATATATATATATATATATATATATAAACACACACACACACACACACTTCTGCTTTTTGTCAAGGTGCCAGGAAAAAAGCAATTTAATCACCTCCAGTATATTACTGGTATACATTTTATTAATTCTGAAAGCATAAAGAAGACAGAGGCAAGATTACATGAACTTCTACTCAGCCTCATGCCCTACCACATTAGATGCTGCAATACTTCTTTACCCCTCTGCATTATCTCCTCCACTTTTTCTGCACAAATATAACAACAGTGTCGCAACATGATTCAAAGCTTATTATTTGACAATATAGCAGAGAGCTGATCTTTTTTTTTCCTCAAAGGAAGCTTCATAGACAAGGCTAACCCCAGTTTAAGGCTGCAAGATGATTATTTTAGCAGCATACTTTTATAACAGTAAAGTCTCACATAAAAAAAAAAACAAAAAAGAAAGAAAATGATAAAACAAAGACATGCAAAAGGGGGAATATTTGATCTGCAAGGTTGAATCTGTTTTTCTGGGAGTTTCTCTCTTCTCCGTCTTTTTTTTTTTTTTTTTTAGGGAGGGGATCAAAGAAATTAATATTTAAGCCTCTTCTAGAATGCTATTTTTAACAACATGATTAATAATAAATTTATCTGGTTTCTCCAGTTTTAACGATAAAAACTGTGGTTTCATGTATAATGTTAACATTACATCAAGAATGGCCTTCATTATGTACACAACAAAACAATAGAATGGTGTGATGTGTGAAAGATTAAAAGAGGGATATGATAAGCAGACATTATTAGTCACAGTATTGATAAAAAAAATGCATTGATTGTTTTGTTTAAAATTACAAACTTCACTGAAAATTGAGTAAGGGAGAGAGAGAGGGAGAAAGAGAGAGCAAAGGGGAAATAGGAAGAGATAATTCAAAATTCTAATTGAATGCAGTAATTAGTAATAACCAAACTTATTTCATAAGATATGAATTAAATTATAAACCACATACCAAGAGATGATAATAATTCTCTGTTCATAAAACCAAGAGGTAAAACTTTAATCCATACACATTTCAGACTTACCTAAAAACAGAAAAGAAACAAATTTATTTAAATACTAAATTATTAAACATAACTATAAGAATTTATAATATAACAATTTACAATTACATATAACATAATATATATGATTAAAACAAATAATTATGCACAATTAAAACAAGTTATAATTATCTTAGCTTTTCTTTTGTTTCAGTCATTGGACTGCAACCATGCTGGGACACAGCCTCAAGGCTTTGGTCAAACAAATAGGCCCCAATATTTTATCTGGTCTCTTTTACCGAATTATTAAGTTACCAGAATGTAAACAAACCAATACCAGTTACCAAGCAGAACAGGACAAGGACAAACACAAACACACACACACACACACACTTGCACAGCAGGCTTCCACAGTTTTAAGACCAAATTCACTCATAAGGCATTGGCTGGCTTGAGGCAGAAAACACAGTGGGACTAAACTCAAAACCATGAGGCTGCAAAGCAGAAGCTTCTCAACCACACAGCCATGCCTGTGTATTATATATAATTATAACAAATTATGATATATATACTTGTTCAACAAATAAATTAACCACAGAAGATATACACATAGCTGAGCCATATTGAGCTACGAGACTTAAATGTGTGTATTTTTATTGTTGTATCGATGAGATTGAGATTGTCTAATCCTTGAGTATATTTGCAGCCCATTCATAAATCAATATAAATCACATGTAATGATTTCATGAAAGCCAAGGTTTTTTTTTTTTTTGCAACATCATTTGGAATATTATCACAGAATCGTAACAGTAATAGATGGTTGACATCAATGCTTCACTGTAGCTTCTGAATAAAGAATTTTTTTTAACTCTTTCATGAATGTATTTCCTATGAGTAGATTGGCAATGTTTTTCTATTAATTTTCAATATAATGAAAATTTCAGAAAGTTTTGTCTAATAACTGCAACTTCATACATCATTAACTATCATGCTGGTATTGACAAAGTGAAGTTTCACAATATCATTTTTTATGTTAAGAGATATTAATATAAATACGAGCACTTTCTTATGGGTGGTCTCAAGCAGGTTGGTTTTAAAAGGATTAAATAGCCAATATTGGGATTTCTGACCTCAAACCATGCCAGCGTCAACTTTGCCTTTCATTCTTTCAGAATCAATAAAAAAAATAAAGGCGGTAATCAAACTGGCAGATTGGCAAAACTGTAGGAATAATCAGATACCTTGCAGTGTCAGTCCCAACACTTTGTATTCTGAGTTCAAATCCTACCATAGACTTAATCCCCCACCCAATTTAACACCAACACCTGGTGCTTTGGATGTCTTTGGTGGAATCCACTATGTTGCAGGCATTTGGACCATGTCTTTGATCTAAGGATACTTTCCTTCCTACCTCCTCTCTCATTCACCAATCTCAGAGGCCCCCAAAAGGATCATGGAGACTACCCTTCACTTCCCCACAAAAAGATTATAAAAAGGAAGTGGGGGACACAGGGCTATACACCATTTTGTTATTTTGGAAGATGGTGAGAATAGCTTAACCCTTTTGTTACCATATTTCAGTTAAAATATGCTGCCTTTATTGCAGTTAATTTTGAGAATATGCAAGAAGTTATGAAAATAACCCATTAATATGCAGGTGTTTGGAAAATAAATTAGCATGAAATTTTTATGCAAGTGTTTTTTTTTTTTAATTTGGGTCACTTTAAAACAAGAAGTTTGTACTGCAGATCAAAATTCCCAAACAGGTTAGTATAAAAAAAAAAGGGTCAAGTAAAATGGATTCCACACAGCCTGAAGATGAGCTGCATGTGATTGTGTCTGCTCAACTTGCTAGAAATAAATCAAATATCCCACATGTCACCATCTTAAATACAGGAAAAAAAAAAACAAAAAAAACATAGCATAACAGCAGCGACATGGCTGAAAAGAGTAAAACACAGTCTGAGGAACGATATTCCTAAACAAAAATTACTGGATGGTCATGGCATAAATGAACTCAAATAGGGTAAACTTGGGGTTAAACAACAATATGAAAACCATAAACAACAATATGAAAACCATATTATAACCATCAGATTTTTCTTTAACTCACTACAAAATTAAATCAGATAGGGGTGGGGAGAGCAAAATTGCTGAAATTATAAAAACATTAGTTAGTCTTTTTAATTGCATCTGCCATCGACTGATACTTGAGATCAATAAATTAGAACCATTATTCAAAATAGTAACTCCAAATACATTGATTATTACTGTAATCAATCCATATAAATTTTATTTTTGTTTCAATACACATATTATATAATTTGTAATGCATGGCCAGCCAAATAACTATTACACCTTTTGGGTTTGAAAACCATACAAGTGGATTATCACGCCCCATTAGAAGGTGATAGAGTAATGATAATGGTATTAGGAAAGATACTATTTTAGTATCATCATCATCACCATCAGGCTATAAAATTTATTTTCATACAAATGTGTAGAAATTATTCATGAACTTGACAAATATCAAAAATTTCTAAATCTAAACAAAATATTCCCCTGGCATTTGCAACAATCAATTTCTAAAATTACATGCTTGCTGAGCCCTTCACTGTAGCGAGAAAGAAGTGAGAAAAAAATTTATTTGAAAGTAGGATTCTGTATTATTTCTGAATTCTGAAATAGGAAATCATTTAGTTCCCTTGTATTATATATTGTGTAATCATTAGTGAAGGTTTGAAGGCTTAGTGGTTAGGGTGTTAGGCCTGTGATCATTAATTTGATTCCTGAATAGGGAAGCATGTGTCCTTGAGCAAGGCACACAATTCCTCATTGCTCCAGTTTCCTTAAATGAAATGAGTACCTGCAAAGTACTGATGCAAACTCTGTCTTCTTTCCCACAGGGTCAAAAGGTTGGGAGGGCCAAGAGTGTGTCTATGTTTGTTCACAATATTAAAGAATTAGTGAAACCATCATACATAGTTACTAAATTCTCTTTTCTGAGTGTGAGTCATATACAGATTGCAATTCAGAAAAGTAAATAAAAGTAAATTTGTGTCATTCAAAAGCATAAAAATCTCTAATAATCATATTTTAGTCATCTGATAAAACAATATAAAGTGAGTTTTCATACAAGATTTATATTTCATTATGCTAGAGTAAAGATAGACATGACCATGTAGTTAAGAAGATCACTTTCCAATCACACAATGTCAGGTTCAATCTCACTGTGGCACACATTGTAAAAGTGTCTTCTACCATAGACTTAGGTCAACCAATACCTTGAGAAAGAACCAGGTAGATGAAACAGTATGGAAATGTGTGCATTTGTGTGGTGCTTTACATGAGAAACAGCAACGAGCTACAAATGGTGTTTGATGGCATTCTCTATCAAAGAAGTCATTTACTTGCTCTACACTTTCAGAAATGAGAGGAACGAAAAGTCCCTTACTTGGAAAACAACAGAAGGATCAGCAACAGAAAGGGTATGTGGCTGCAAAACAATGTCTCAGTAATACATCACATGACTGTCAGCATGGGGCAGAGGGGAAATGGATATAAATGAATGAACAAGCCTAACATAGCACACCATACAGTAAGAGATTAAAATGAAGTGAATACACTCACCAAAATTTATTCTCATCAATAGCATTCTGTAAAAGTATTAACCCATTAATAAAACAAATCTAACTGAATCCGATAAGAAGAGAAAGATATCTTAATTAGCTCAGTAGTAATCCCCCATAGTGCTACTACCAGACTAATTAGCTCTCAAGTAATCCCCATGGTGCCTGTGCCAGTCCACACTTAGTGATAGGACTAAGGAGTTTGCAGGACTGAGCTAGTCAATATACAAAGTTTTGTATTATATTTCTGGCATTATACGTGATCAAATAGGGTGTTTAAGATGACATTCACTGCTATGGTACTTCATATCAGGTATCTTTAGCAACAATTTAGTGTTAATAGATTATGTATGCTAATACTACATAAACTAGCCAATGCAATTATTTATATGTTTAGAATTAGACATGCATACACATACACATGTATATACATACCATCAACAGCCAAATAATAGATATATATTATCTGAGAGCAGAATAAAACAGGAGATTTTGTCTTTTTATTATAACATCATAAATTATAAACACTCCATTAATTTTCAAAAGAGAATGGAAACACAAATTAGGTTAAATAACTGATTGGATACACATGGAACGCTAATGGCACTCCATTGGTTATGACAAGGGTTCCAGTTAATTCGATCAACGGAACAGCCTGCTCATGAAATTAATGTACAAGTGGCTGAGCACTCCACAGACATGCTTACTCTAAACGTAGTTATCAGGGAGATTCAGTGTAACGCAGAACGCAATAAAGCTGACCCTCTGAATTGCAAGTACAACTCGTTTTTTACTAGCTGAGTGGATTGGAGGAGCATAAAATAAAGTGTCTTGTTCAAGGACACAATGTGTCACTGGGAGCCAAACTTATGACTTTATGATCATGAGCCAAATACCTCTAACCACTAAGTCACACACTTTCGCCTGCCTGCCTGCCTGCGCGTGCGCGCACATGCATATGAAAATATATATACGCGCGCGTGCACGCACACGCGCACACACACGCACAATATCTATGAAGTAGACAAATTAATTTTGGCTAAAACACAATTACTCTTCATGCATCAACTGTACAAAAGATGGACTTATTAGGCCTGCTCTTTCAACCAATGAAAATATACCAATCTCCAAACATCCTTTTGAAATAGAAAACCATATTGTTGAAGAGGAAATACTTTCAGAGAGGAAATATTATCTGAGTCAAAATGTGGTTCACTGAATAGCAGAAGGACACTAATAATATGTTCTATTGAAACAAACAGGAATTGGTCAAAGTATGAAAGTTAACTCACTAACATTAACGACCCAGCCCTCATTCAGGGGATTCTTATTAATAAAAAAAAAAAAGGGGTGGGGGATATCTCCCACTGACATTAATACATTGTAAAAACAACCATTTTCCAAATAAACTTATGCTTTCCTGTTTTGTTATATTTTCAGTTAGTTTTGTTTTAGTATAGTTAAAACATTTGGCCCCAAATATGTGGTAACACACTATTAAATAAGCATTTTATTCCAGATTAGGTTGGTAGAAACTAAAAGAGCAGAAGTAATTGCCAGTCATCATGCAGTTGAAGTTCAGTTTCTGCTTGATAAAATTTAATCCAAACCATACAAATATTTCATAGCCAATTGATTCTTGCTGATAGATTCATTCAATAAATAAATACACCATTAAACAGCAGACATTTATGACAAATGCAGTTTTGAAAAGAAATACAGATTTATTGATGAGAGAATTGCATTGTTATGAAACATTCAGTCTACATAGTAAGATCATGTTTATTCCACCTACACACTGCTTCATCAAGCATTTTCACCCCCCCACATCTCATTCCCTTTCACTCATCACTTGTCTATCTATGGTATTATTTGGCTGCTGTAGTAAAAGCAGCCAAATAGAAAACTAGACAAATAGAAACTGTATAGAAGTGCATCATAACAGATTGTATCCATAATTCAAAAAGCACAGCCTTGTCACAGAATGTCACTTTGGTTATACATGAGAATTACATTAGAGGTATATGTATTTCTGGAATACTCAGCCACTATTAATTCAGGAGCAAGTTATTCAGGTGACTGAATCGAAACAACATCATTAAAAAATGGATATTTACTATATTATCAGGTCATTAAGAATTAAATGTCTGATTTTCTTATGCACCAAGTTTGAGAGTTATTAACTTTAATGTCTTATCCTGACAATTCTTTGTTTTACGACACTGAAGAGTTACATCACTTTCCGAAATGAAATTCATGGTGTCTAATTATATTGTTAATTTTCTCTTGTAAATCAATTTTTGTGAACCCATGGATAGATAAAAAAATTCCTGTTGTTTATGAATATGAGTTCTGTCGTGGAACCAATGCATCCCAGACAGCTCAAAACATCAATGAGGTATTTGGTGAAGATGTGGCAAATGAGTGCACTGTACGTCGATGGTTTGAGAAGTTCTGGTCTGGTGACTTTTCTCTTGAAAATCAACCCCGTGGTAGACCTGAGACCAAAGTGGATAATGATGAGCTCAAAACTGTAGAAGAAGCAGGTACATTGCAAACTATGTGTGAGTTAGCAGCAAGGTTTGAGGTTTCAATTCCAACTGTATTGGACCATCTGAAACAAATCAGTGAGGTAAAGAAGCTGGTCAAGTGGGTACCACACGAACTAAATGGGCATCAAATGATACATCTTGAAACTTGTTGTTCTTTGCTGTCATGGCATAAAAACAAACCATTTTTACACCGTATTGTTATGTGTGATGAAAAGTGAACTCTTTTCAACACTAGCAAGCATTCTGCATGGTGGTTGGATAGAGACGAAGTACCAAAACACAATCCAAAATAGAATATTCACCAAAAAAAGCTAATGGTGTCTATTTGGTGGTCCAGTGCTGGTGTCATCCACTACAGCTTCATGAGACCTGGTAAGTCAATTACAGTAGATGTATACATCAACCAATTGGATGAAATGATGAGTGAATTTGCAATTAAACAACCGAGATTAGTCAATAGAAACAGGCCAATTCTCTCACAAGACAACGCTCAACCACATGTTGCACAAACAACGCTACTCTAGTTACAGGAACTGAACTTGGAAGTACTCTGTCATCCACCATATTCACCTTGCATCAATTGACTATCATGTTTTCAGGCATTAGACAACTTTCATGATTTCATCACTTCTTGCTCTCTAGAATTCTTTGCTGCTGGCATAAATAAGCTACCAATAAAATGGCAAAATTGTGTTGATAATTTAGGCGCACACTTTGATTAACTGCACTGCTTTTTGTTGAGATAAAGTAAAATAAACTTTAAGTTCAAAATCAGACATTTCATTCTTAATGACCACATATCTCACATATACATACATAACTATACATACACACAAGTACAATGAGACATGTCTGCCATGGTGTTTACCAGTAGGTTCCACCACTTCTACAAAAAAAAAATAATTACAGAAAACAAATTCTATATTATATGTGGTAAATATAGTTGTGTATGTGTGTGTGTATAACAATGAGATGCCTAATACATACATCAATGAAGCCAACCTTCTATGTTCAGTAAATTTTGTGGTGCTTGAAGATATTGTAATATATATAAGTATTAGCAAGAGGTCCCTGACTTGGCTGTCCACAGCAAAATGAGTTACAGTAGGAGTGTTTGTGTGTGTGCATTTTACATTGGTTTTTCTATGCTAACATGGATTAAACAGATTATCGAAGCATTGTTTCCCTTTTCTCTAGTCAGTTAGCCTTTACCAGTTTTTCAAGTCAGAGATATCTTCAGAGGTACAACGCAAGCAGATGATTCATTTGCAAGGGAAATGACAACAATGTCAAAGCCTGTAGTTGAGCAATTTGGGGAGAAGAGCAGATGTACACATACACATACAAAGGAGAGACATACACATGCAAGCAGCACTGGTTATCTTGCAGTTTCTATCAACCAAATCCATTCTCAAGGTTTTGGTTGGCCTGAGGCTATAGAAGAAGACACCTGAGGTGTCACCCAGTGAGACAGAACCTGAAACCATGTTGGAGAGAAGTATACATCTTAACCACACAGCTACTGAATTACAGTTGGTTGTGAGAAAATAGGAATTTGTGACAGATTTTCAAAAAGCTATAAAGTAATGGTTAACTGGATCCATGTTCCAATAATTAGGTAGATTACTTCTTATCATGAAAGAAAGACTTCCTTTATACAGAGTTGAAAGATGGACATGTTAGTGCTCTAACAACATTTTTCGTTAAGTTATTGCATTTAACAGCAATTCACCAAAGTGAAAAATGACCTTTCAGTGTTTGTAGGAAAAATCAATGTACAAAACTCTTCAGAATAGCAAATCTTAACTTGCCTCTCACAAAATGAACTGTATGTTTATAATGAAACATTGTCAGGGTGTCAGAATATATCAAAAGTGAAGCACTCTTGAAATAAAAAGAAATCACTAAAACAAAAAAAAAAGCAATGAATGAGATCATAGTTTTTGTTTGTTTATTTTATTTTGTTTCCTAGGAACTAATCCAAATGGTACTTTTTATAGCGATATATCAATCTAAATTGATGTCTGATATTTACTAATGGCCTTCGACAAGGCCATTTAATTTATTCTTAGTTCAAATGTGTAATTCTAAAATAGAATTTTGAATTTTTCTTCAATAGTTACAATTCAATGTAATTTATATATTTTAAGCACAAATACATGACTAGATTAAGCGAGGCATCAAACTCAGTCACTTGTATTCTATCCAAATTTCTTTGTCCCATAAAAGCCTTTTCTAGTTTCAACCAAATCATCTTTACACCAAGTACAGGGTCTCTTCTGAGAAGCATACGCAGGATTATATCCAAAATGTGGGGAATCTGATGAGGGAGTGTTATGAAGAATGTGACTGCACAGATTCTGCAGGGCCAGACATGTTGCAAGGCTCACAGACAACAAGTGAACCCATTCAAGTGTCAAGCAATGTACAAGAGATCAAAAGTGACCACTCAGAAGACTGCCAAGATGATAGGAGGGGTGCAATCAAGGGATGAATGGAAGCACATTGTGGCCAGTGATGTATAAGGATAGGTTGGGCAATAAAGGAAGAGATAAAAAATATCTCTGGGTCTCTAACGAATGCTAGATATAATCACTCAGCCATCTAGAAATAGCAGCCAAATCTCCCTCATGTCACACCCTACCAACATCAAAATAGTTATTAAAACAAGTATCTCAGTGATAAAATCAATAGAAGAAATTAAAAAGTGCAAGCGATTTCATAATCCCTAATTAGTAAAACAGAGATAAAAAAAACTATTGAATGTAGAAACATTACATAGACAACAATTAAAAATAGAAAAAGAAAAGAGTTTAATTTATATAACTGTTCTTTGATGTCAGCATCCACCAAGGAACAGTGAATTTACAGCATCACAAACAGAAGCTAAGAAATCAGACAGTTTCAATTCCAACAGTAGACACAGAGATCAGATATCATCAATTCAAGATCCAAATTGATAGTACCAACCCAGGTTTTCAAATCTGATCTTGAATCTGTATAGAAGCAATAAACTAGAACATGAAATAAACAGACAAAATTCCCAATTAGATTTCACATGCTTTTAATTGTTGTGGGACATAATGCAAATTATAAAATATATGCAAATGTTGAGATCCTTAACTGAGAATTTGTAAGTTGAAAAAAAAAAAAAAGTGCTAGTGTTGTTCACACACACACAAACACACACACCACTAAATATCTCCTCATCAATATCAGTTTTTAATGTCCACTTTTCCAGATGAGATTCATTGAGGCAAAATTTCTATAGCTAGATGTTCTACTTGCCATCTTTCACTTGTTCCCAAACAAGGTAATATACTTCTCTCATCCTGACATGTTTTCACAAGATATTGCAAGCAAATTTCGTTGCTTTTACAACAGTGAAATTTATTTACAGTTAGTGTGAAGCATTAAAACAAGAGGAAGACACACACATGCAGACATACACAATGATAAGCTTTCCAGTTTCCATCTGGAAGGAACCTGCGGCAGAGGTAGACCCAGGAAGACATGGGATGAGGTGGTGAAGCATGACCTTCAAACGTTGGGCCCCACAGAGGCAATGACAAGAGACCGAGACCTTTAGAGATATGCTGTGATTGAAAAGACCTGGCAAGTAAAGTGAAATCGAAATCGAAGTTGTGACCAGTGTTGCCTGACTGATACCTGTGCCAGTGACACATAATAAGCACTATTCGAGTGTGGATCGATGCTAGTGTCGCCTGACTGATACCTGTGCCAGTAGCACATAATAAGCACTATTCGAGTGTGGATCGATGCTAGTGTCGCCTGACTGGCTCCCCATGCCGGTGGCATGTAAAAAGCACCATGTGAATGCAGTCGATGCCAGTGCTGCCTGACTGGCTCCTGTGCTGGTGGCATGTAGAAAGCACCATACAAATGTGGTCAATGCCAGTTCCCCCTGACTAGCTCCCATGCCAGTGGCGCATAAAAAGCACCATGCAAACATGATTGATGCCAGTGCCCCCTGACTAGCTCCCATGCTGGCGGCACATAAAAAGCACCTACTACACTCTTGGAGTGGTTGGCATTAGGAAGGGCATCCAGCTGTAGAAACCTTGCCAAATTAGATTGGAGCCTGGTGCAGCCTACTGGCTTGCCAGTCTTCAGTCAAACCATCCAACCCATGCCAGCATGGAAAGCAGACGTTAAATGAAGATGATGATGATCTACAAAGGTCACTCACAAGGTTTTGGCTGGCTTAGCATTATAACAGAATACATTCACCCAAAGTACTACACAATGGGACTGAATCTGAACCCATGTGACTGCAAAGTGAACTTCATAACCACACAGCCCTCATTATACCAAGTTTAATTACTACTTTTGAAGAGACTCGACTCATAAATAAGATGAGACTAATAACGTTGGTGATATAGAGGAAGCAATAAAAACAGTGTCAAGAACATCATCAATTACAATGATAGTGACAACATAATAAATAATTCAGTCAAAACACCTCCCAAACCAACATTAATAAAACTTGCAAAGAAACAAGATGAGATTTATCAAACTTGTCAGTCTTTAATATATTCAAATTTTATTCTGCAGTTGCTGAACTGGCTGGAATCTCTTTTGTAATCCATTCTGCATTGATTTTAAAGATCTTTTAATCATTTGAATTATATTTACTATGCCACCACAAAATACAGATTGTACCATTTTTAAAAACGCTAATTTTGTTTGGTGGAATCTTATCAGTGATCAGGTCATAGACCATCATTTGTTTTCATGCTGACATGGGTTGGACAGTTCAATGGTAGCAAGTGAGCCAAAAAACTATCCCAAGCTCCAATGTCTGCTTTGGCATGGTTTCTACAGCTGAATCCCTTTTCTAATGCCAACTTTATAAAATGTATATAGCACTGGCACCAGTGAGGTCACTAAGTACTACCAAGATTAAACCCCCTCAAATGAGTGGGGGTGGTGGTAATAGTGAGGTAGGTTGCTTTATGTCAGGTAATGAAAGGTTAAAGTATGATGGGACGGGAACAGGTGTCTTGTAGGGAAGATAGGTGGTTATTTCAGGTGGAAAAGAGACGGGAGAGAAGATGCTTCAGGGGATACCCTAATGCACAACAAAATTTAACACTACAGTTATACAACAACGTTCCTCCAAGGAGATTCCATAAAAACACTAATGTTCTACAAAGAGTGCCTTCAATGTAGAAGGCACCACCTTTCACTCACCTCAACCTTCTGCACCCAGATGTCATCCACACTCAGAATACAAATATCTTTCAGCAGTTATGCCTCATTATGAATGAGCAATGGATTTCAGAACATTCTTCAATGGGCTAACATGATAACAGTATGAAAACACAATCACCAGACCTAAAAAGTAAAAAAAACCCTTGTACCCCACTCTCTAATCACAACATCAAAAACCCTTAAAATTACTACTAATATTAAGGGTTACAATTTCTGATAACCTCTCGCAGTGACTCCATAATTGAACTGAAACAAAAGACTAGGATCCCTCTATAGGGTAAGAAAATTCTCCAGTCCCCAGTTGCTGATCCATACTAGAGTATTGCACACATATGTAAAAGAGCTCATACTGCTACTACATACAAATATTAATGACTAGACTATATGCTTATATACACAAGTATATATGTGAGCATTTACAAATGTAAGTGTGTAGACATGTCTGCGTGTGTGTTTGCATATGTAAACATATGTTTATGTACTGATAAGTGTGTCTGTTCATGTTGTATGTATGACTGTTACTCTGTTGAAGGTTGTATGTATCTATATTTACTATAAAAAAAAACAAATTGTATTTTTTTGTTGTCAAATCAGTCTAATCGAAAGATTAGTTTCTTCCCTTTCAGGATGAAGTTAAATTTGGAACATTTTCCCATTATGCAGTATTTTGGGTATTTATACCCCAAACATCACAATAACTACTGCTCCAATTTATGCAAAACTTGTTTCATTCTGTTCCTACTAACATTTTAGGGTAAACCTAATTCAAAGTATTTTCCCATTATGCACCAGTTTGGCTGGGTAACATTGCAAGCAAGCAAGCAAGATTCAAACTGACTTTTAATGTATTATAGACAGAGCAGCTCTATGCAGCCCTTTGGCTTGTTGGATCCTGTTGAACAGTGTCACCACCATCATCATTTAATGTCCATCATCTATGCTGGCATGAGTTACAATGACAAAGATGACAAAAATGATGATGAGGATGACAACAAAAATGATTTGTTAATCAGCACACTCCAGCACTCACAGTCAAGTTACTATTTCCCTTCATTTCTGCTACAACAACCTCTTCTCCTCTGATCCAGCCACCTGTAGACCCTCCACACCCAGAATCGCACTACTCCCTTCCCACTCATCCTACTTACCATGCCTCACATTTCAGAGCCTACACAAAACATTTCACCCTTACTCCTTCAAGATCTGGCTTGTTTGAAAATATAGCTAAGTACAATCACTTCAAATCTTGAATCAATATAGTGACTGCTGAATTACAGCTTGTTAATGACCTCATATATCACTTAATATCTTCTATTAAAACTTTATACAGTTTGTGTTAATATGCTTTGTAAGATATCCGCCTTTACCTGAATTTTTCTTGCAGACATTGACCGAAAGATATTCTCTTTAGTAAGTTGTAAACAAACATGTAATGGCTGCAAGTCTAGAAGCAGCAAATGTAGAATCATGAGAAATAGATTAGGCAACAAACATATGAGCCAACAGTTATCTCAAGGTTTGTTATTGTAGCTAATATGAAAATATATTCGGAAAGAAAAAACCAAAATTATAATTACTAAATTAATTGATGTACAGAAATCAAAAGCTTTTTAGCAAAATTGTTTTAAAAAAATATAAGCAGTGTAACAGTATTAAACAATCTGTAATTTAAATCTTGAATTCAGATTCCAACCAATATCAAACAAAATTATTCATCTATCAAATATGTCTTTTAATGATTTTTTTGTTTAACTAAAAAATAAAAAATCACAACACAATCAAAATTATCAATTGGAATATAATGGAATACTATTTCAAAAGCATAAAACCATCTAATTTAATGAAGAAAAGAAAGCAAAAGACAAAAATTAAATTAAGAAGAGTTATTGCTATAATCATTTTATGTCCACTTTTCCATGCTTGCATGGGTCAGACAGAAATTGTTGAGGGAGATTTTCTATGATCGGAGACCTTGTCTGTAGCCAACCCTATCCTGTTTCCAACCAATGGAGAACTGGAAACAAACAACATTGCTTTATGATGATGATGATGCTCGTTTACAAGCATTACATGATATCAAG
The DNA here is from genome assembly GCF_001194135.2 of Octopus bimaculoides. Classification (NCBI taxonomy): domain Eukaryota; kingdom Metazoa; phylum Mollusca; class Cephalopoda; order Octopoda; family Octopodidae; genus Octopus; species Octopus bimaculoides. Next base: position 192,118,497 of record NC_068981.1, read on the forward strand.
ACAAGGGTACAAAGATACACACACACACATATGTCTATGTGTGACAAGCTTCTTTCGGTCTTCATTCACAAAATCCACTCAAAAAGCTTTGGTCAGCTCAGGACTGTAGTAGAAGACACTTGCCCAAGGTACCACACAGTGGGACTGAACCCAGAACCATGTGGTTGAAATGCTAACAAGCCTATGATGGATTTCTCTTAATTTCTCTCTATCATCTACTCCCAAGGATTTGGTCAGCCCAAGACTGTAGTAGAAGAGATTTGCCCATGGTGCCATGCACTGGGATTGAACCTAAGACCATGTGGTTGAGAATAAAACTTAACCATACAGTCGCACATGTATAGACTCCATTTCAATCTATATTCTAAAATGGAAATTTTACAACTTTCAAAAAAGACTACCCTTTACAAATAAAACTTTCTGATCAACAATCTTAATTATACTAGAATTCTCATCATTGTAACTTTCATTTTTCCATGCTTGCTCTGGTCCTTTCCAAAATGTAAGTGCAGGCATGGCTGTGTGATTTAGAAGCTTGCTTCTTAACTATGCAGTCTCAAGTTCAGTCCCCATTGCTTGGCACCTTGGGTAAGTGTCTCACCATAACCTCAAGTCAACCAAATTCCTGTAAGTGGATTTGGAAGACAGAAACTGAAGGAAGACTGAGTGTGTATGTGTATCCTTGTTTTGACATCAAAATGTGACTGTAAATGAGTGTCACCACCATATAAGAGATGTTTCTTTCTAGTCTTCAATGGAAAACATGCCTGGCCATGAGGTAATATTGCCTTGCCTGGAAACAAGATTTGGTTAAAACCTGTTCCAACAATTTCTTTCTGATCCATGCAAGAATGGAAAGGTAAACATTAAACATTGGTATCAGAGACAGGGGCAGTCTCAGGTGAGTCAATATCAAAAGGGTTAATTCTATACTTAGCCAGTTAAAAACCAGAGAGGGAAAATACTGGCAAAAACAAATTCAGATACAACAGAAATGCAATGGGAAAAAGGAACTAGTATGTTTGGCTTTCCTTAGTTCCAGACTGTTTCTAAGTAGCAACATTAAGATTTGTCTTTTATAACTATTGCTCACTTTATATTCCAATTCCAACAATATTAGTTCTAGTGTTGGTAAATGACAAAGCAATTATCAGTACCTACACTCCTATTTAAAACTGGTAACCTGGCTGCTATCAATACTCCAGTCATCAGAATCATTTAATGTAAATCACACAAAATATCAATAACAGATCAATCAAGTTCACTATCAACATGTTCAACAGCATTTTAACCTGACTGTAACCAGTTGACGTAGTTGTTGCAACAACTGTGCTACTGTGCAGATATTGACTTTGGTGTTTCTTTAATTTACCTAACTCCTCAGTGCACCATTTAACACAAGTGGTGTCTGTGTGCATGTGTGTGTAATTAGCAGCATATGTCTATATATTAGTAAAAAAAAGCAACAGAGGTTGCATTTGTGTATGTATTAACAGTTAGCAGTAGAGGTGTATATATATATATATATATATATATATATATCATTATCATCATGTAACATCCATTGTCCATGCTGGCATGGGTTGGACAGTTTGACCAGAGCTAGCAAGTCACAGAGCTGCTCTAGTCTGATTTGGCATGATTTCTATGGCTGGATGTCCTTCCTAATGCCAACCACTTTACAGAGTGTGCTGAATGCTTTTATGTGACACTGCATGGGCATTTTTACATGGCACCACACAGGTGCATTTTACGTGACACCAGTAGGTCAATCCTCTCCACCAGGGGAATCAGGCATCCTGGACCTTTATTAGTAATTTTAGTTTGAGAAATGCTGAACTATGTCCCCTGCCCCACCCACTTTTTTTAGGGGGAAATTTGGCAGTTTTTTCTTACAGATGTAACAACCACATGAATGCTTCCTCATTGGCTCACAATCAGAAGAGTTTTTGCATATGATAAGGTGATTGTGGCAGGGAGGCTAGCAATATGAAGACATATTGAAGAACCTTCTTGAGGGATGGCAAAGTGGGCCGCAAATGTGGTAAATGGAGGAGGAGGAGGAGGAGGACTGCTGACAGAGTTGTGTTGGTTGAGAAGTGATGGGTATAAGGATTCTACAAAGTTGGTTGAGGACCTCCTAGCCAGAGAACAGAAGGCTCTACTGTAATTTGAGAGGCTGGAAAAACAAAAAACTTTCAGGCTGTGCAATGTACAAAGATATCATTTGATTTTTTTTTTATTGTAGACTTTTATTAAATTATATTGGTAGGGAGATTTAGTAGGTATATTATAGCCCCTTCCTTAGGAGCTTTGCTGTCTTGAGGTATGTGAATGAACATGCTTAGAAGGGGGGGTTTTGGTCACCTGTTCAGTGATTTGAGGTAAGTCAGCAGTGACTCATGTTTGCTGCCAGGCAGTTGTCATAGAAATGGCAGAACTCCAACTCCAACTCCCTCTCCCTCCCCCTCTCCCTCCCGCCCTCTCCCTCTCTCATATTGATTTTATCTGAGGGAATGGTCAGTGTCTGAGACTGGTGACATAAACATGGTTGACAGTAGCAAATCAACAGCTGAAGGAAAAACATGGCCACATAATGAGGAAGCCCTTTCCAGTACCATTAATATACTCCAGAGATAGCCCCTATTCTTATTGTACACTTAAATTTCTCTTCTATTTATGGGGATAAATTTACTACAGAGTTCTGTGATGCAACCAATCTTATGGTCTGCAATACCAACTTCAGGAAACCTGCCAGTCACCTAGTCACCTACCGCTCCGGCAGACACTCTAGCCAAATCGACTACATCCTCGCCAGAAATAGGGAAAGAGGGCGGCTTATAAATGCCAAAACCTACCCTGGCGAAGAATGTACCCCACAACATAGATTAGTAGTTAGCGACTTTGGGATCAAGGCAAAATGGGTGCCCAGAATTAGACAGGCTTGGAGAAGAAGGGTGTGGAAGCTTAAAGACCCTGCAAACGGACAGAGACTTAGAGACAAGTTACTTGAAGCATTTAACGAAATAGAAGGGGATATAGCATCATACAACGTGGAAGACAATTGGAGATTTCTGCGGGAC
>NC_068981.1:192124061-192138242 GCF_001194135.2 Octopus bimaculoides
GTAGAAACTCTGCCAAATCAGACTGGAGCCTGGTGTTGCCATCCTGTTTCACCAGTCCTCAGTCAAATCGTCCAACCCATGCTAGCATGGAAAGCGGACGTTAAACGATGATGATGATGATGATGATGTCCCATTTTCAACAGCAACAACTCTCCTGACCCTGCCAACTATTGTTCTTTCACACTTACCTCCATGTCAAAACTGATGGAGATGGTCGTTAACAACAACCATCTTCAACACCTGAATCTATCTCTTACCTTAATGACCGCCAATATGGTTTTCATAAACCCATAGCTTCTTTTCCTTTCACACTGTTAACTTAAGTGTTGATGGAGCTATTTCTAACCTATATCCTATCAACTCTTGTACACTCAGACTGTTTGTTTTTTATCTTCACATCAGTTAGCTTGTTATCAACTTCAACAATGCCCACTTTTGTGCAGAGGATCCCACTTTTCATTCCTCCTTAACTTTCCATCTCCAAGGGTCATTCACATGCAACCTAGATACCACACAAAACCTGCCCTGACTCAATAAACAGATCTCAAGAACATTCACCATTGGAAGTCCTGCCAACAGTGGACTACTAAATGAGCTTAGTAGAGTGGAAGGAGATAGTAACAGAGTTCACTGATGGGTGTGGTGTATGGGAGGAGTAAGGGAGGTGTGTTGCTTTGATGAGGTGCAGATGTACTGATGGTTGAGTAAAAACAGATCCAAGGTATCTGTTGTGTCTAAAGGATACAAATGGCGGGGATGCAAACTGGTGCACGACACTTCAGAATGACTGACAGTTCAGTCTTTTCATCAGCAGAGTCAGTGTGAGACAAGTTGGAGAGGTAGGAGGAATTGTATGCATTGAAGTCAGCAAGTAAAGACAATCTCAGAGAAGAGCTGAGATAGAGGTCTACAATGGTAGATGTAAAGAGTCAAATAGCTGAGAGCAATTGAAGGAGTTTGGTTGTCATAGAGAAAGCAGTTAAACTTAGAGGAATAGAAAAACTTTGAACCAAAATAACTGCAAGTGATTTGAGAGAAAATCCAAGTGACAAGTGAATGGTGAGGAGAGTGGAATCTACAGATGGACAGAACCAAGCGAGAAAATAGAGTGTAATCTAGATAGGAAGGATGAATTACATACTGGAAAATAACTGAGAGCTGTGTGACTTATCAATAAAAAGAAAGCACTTAAAGAATCAAGAAGAAATTCTGAAAAGTTAAATATTCTGAAGAGCTTTAGTTGACAGCAAAAAGAGAGAAATTCTATTCATGTACATATCTACATATATACACACACACACATCATATATATATATACACATACCTCTCTCTTTCTCTCCATATATATATATATAAATATATACACACACACACACACACATATATATACAACAATACTCAAACATTTAAATACATTAAATATCACTAAATAGACACATTCAATTCATACAATCATGAATATGTAGAGATACACACAATCATATGAATGCAAGAAATTCTGTAAAGAAACAAAACTAGTACTTTTAAAAATCTAAAAAGGTTTAAAATCCATTACATTAATTTGAACAGATCTCCTTTAGACAATCTTGTAAATATTTATCAATATCTCCAAACATTTTAACAGAAACTTTCTTTTTTTTTATGAGACATGAAGGGATGTTCTAGCTATCCAGCTTAAAACGATTACTTTGATTACTTATAATTCTGAAGTCATGAGACAATACCCACCACCACCACCACCATTCTATAAGAACTATTGAAAAAATTATGTAATGAGTTTGAAAACTTCTAGTACATGAATAATATCTTAACGAGAACTGATGCTTCATGAAATAAAATTGAATTCTTTCTCTGGTTATTCTCAAGATACCAATTCTCATTTAAAACCAATGTAGATTAACCACTGATATAATTTTTTAATTACAAGACAATGATAAATTGGTACGACTTGTATTGGAGGAGACAAAGAAAGAGCTAGTATGGATTTTGAAGAAATCTCACATTACTACTACTACTACTACTACTACATATACGCAAACACTCACCACCACCCACCAACACTGGCTACACACCGAGCACTACACTGCACTTCCAACACACACGTACACCAAAGCACCACCACACATATGCACATGCATACATACACCAAACAACAACAACAACCATCATACAAATCTACACAAGAAAGCTCTACATGGTTAAAAATTCTAGTTAAATCTTTAACTAGCTTCAAAAATGGTTAAATCTTAATGTATGTAAAAAAAAACAAAAAAACTTGCAGTTAATATAGAGAATCAGGAAGCTGAGCAAAATTTTAACAAGTTTAAAGCCCATCAAAGACCTAAATGAAGTAATACTATACAAACCAATCGCCCTCAAAATTTCCAGAGTGGCTAATCCTTGACATCAATAACCCTAGCATCCCCTTCACCATACTACTTCACTCATCCACTATATTGCTCACAAATCTAGCACAGAAAAGACAGGAGGGCTTCAACAATAAAACCTTCCTACATTAAGTCCAAAACTTTCAATTTCTCAAATAACCTAACCACAAAGATCCATTATTATCACCCACTCTTTTCAACATGTACACAGCCTTATGATACACCCACAAAACATACACACAACCTCATCATCATCGTTTAACATCCGCTTTCCATGCTAGCATGGGTTGGACGATTTGACTGAGGACTGACGAACCGGATGGCTGCACCAGGCTCCAATCTGATTTGGCAGAGTTTCTACAGCTGAATGCCCTTCCTAACACCAACCACTCCGAGAGTGTAGTTGGTGCTTTTACATGCCACCGGCACGAAGGCCAGTCAGGTGGTACTGGCAACGGCCACGCTCCATATGCAAATCAGTAATATATACCAATAATAATTTTTTCCCTTGTAAATGCCATTATTCTCATCCTCATTTAATGTCCACGTTGGCATGGGTTGGACACTTTCCCAGGATCTGATGTGACCAAGGGCTATATCATACTCCATTGTCTATTTTAGCATGATTTCTATGACTGAATGCCCTTAATACCAACCATTTCATAGCATGTGCTGGGTATTTTTTTCATGCCACCAACATTAGCAAGGTTGCCATGCAACTTGCAAGATTACAAACCCAAGGAGAGGCAACTTTATGTTGTCCACAATGTATCAAAAATGTCCAGCTATTTAAATTCTAAATTTTTTTTAATGATTTTTTTTCTATAAGAGCCTTTCCTAAACACATCACAAAATAATTGTGACGAGATGATAGAAAAAAATTACAGGCTCAACACAAGATAGCTCAAATTCTGTAACACACACACACACACACAGCCAAGAATGTATTTACAGCTGCTGCAAAAAATATAAAGATATTTTACAAAGCAACAAAAACAAAACAAAAAAAGTACAACCCTAATTACACAACAGAAATAACCAAGTTGATGTAAATTAAGGAAACTTCAAACACAGTACACAAACAGAAAATTCAACATCAAACAACTAAATAAGGAAATAACAAAACAAACCATAGAAGAAACATTTGTATCCAACATAAACCACAAAACAGAAGTAATTAGTAGCATCAACAAACAGCAGCAGTAGCAGCAGCCATACCACACATTGTGTCACAATAACAATCTTAAATAATGCAACCACATTCCAATGGTAGGAAAGCACTAAGAAACAGCCAATAAAAACCGCACAGAGAAAACAGAAAAAAATACAAGATATGCACTTTCACTTCCATTGTGACTGACCTCCTTCCTTCCAAAAGATACCAGGAAAGCTTAGAGCCCTACAAAATCACAAACACATAAACTTGAAATAATCGCTGCCCACACTAATATCAGCAACTACTTGTACCACCATTACTACTAAGAAACTATTCTCAAACCAAATCAAGTTTCAATACATAGACCCATGATCCTCCATTGAAAGCTCTCTAAAATTTTAGACCTGTCCTTAGTGGCCACTCATCCCTTCCCAAGTCACAGATTCAAACCACTACAGGATCCCTATGAAATTCACCCAGGTCATACATAAGGGTGCCAACAACAGAATCACCTTCATATACATCATCCTAACTACCACTGCTCTCAGGAAATCTGTCAACTCTATCTCTTGCTATCCACTTATACACAAGATACTCAACACCTTAAGAAACAATACAAAAACATTGGATTACAAATTACCTGTCAGGTTGCCAAACCTGTGCAGTGTAGGAAAACAACACATTAAGAATTTATAATTTGCCCACACAGATTATCAGCCACTTTTTAACATATGCCAGCATGACCTTCCCACACCTCTTCAAAACACACACACACACAGCCTCTCATGCACAGATGACATCACACTCATATCCTCCCACCATTCTCCACATGCAGCTGCATGACTCCAACCCTGTTCAAATCACCGAGAAACCCTGTTTTAAATAACAGACTTACCGTAGCACATGCCAAATTCACCATCTCCATTCACTGTAGAACACTAAATATAACCAGCCATCATGCTCATAAACTTGCTGCGCACACACACACACACACACACACACACACACACACACACACACACACACACACACACACACACACACACACCCCAGAAATTTCACACAACATCAATAAGTACAGAGAAACAATGTTCTATCAAATCACATCCTGCCATCTTAATTCCTATGAATAAAGACAAGATAGTCCCAACTGGAATCCCTTTGGTCATTGGCCTTGGTCAGGGATGACCTGGGGCTTAAACAACAGCCGCCAGCACACACAGACCTTTATGAATATAAATCATCAGCTGTTTACTTTGATACAAACATGTCAACAAAGGTCTCCGCTATGTAAACATAGATGTGAAAGAAGTACAACATTGTGTAAAAAGGAAATCCTCTCAATGAATCCAAAGAATTAAGACAAATCAAAGACATTTAAAGAATTTGTTTTGCTCACCCACACCTCATCCATTTATTAGTTGAATAAGAGCCAATGTATTTATTGAAATTGCTTCATGGAAATATCCAATGAAATTATTTGTTAGTGGGGAGGGGTAGTGGGAATCATTGCAGATGTCTGTCACTGTTCACTGGATTTTAAAACATTCTTTAAACGAAGAAATTAAATAAATGGCTACACCACTAAGAATGGTATATGACATCTTACAAATGATATATGACATCTTATGAGTCATACATGACATTCATGCAGTGATGCAATGATTGGCCCAATGGAGACCTGTAACTACCAATAGCATTGTTCACAAATTAGAATATAAAAATCTATACAAAAACCAAATAATGGGGACATGTGCAAGCTAGAAGAAATGCTACATCATTCATGAAAATATCTGAGATGGCAGAAAAATGACAAAAACATTTACATTCCAGAGATAGCAAGTTTCAATGAATATTAACACAGTAAAAATCTTGAATCTGGTTTACATCAACAAAACGTAAATCCATAAGAGATTTTGGAGAAAAGTTCAGTGAGTTGGTTTGCTATGAAGACTGAAGAAAATCTAATATTTCAGACACTTGTGCTTCTTCAGAGATGAAGGAACAAATGAAGGAGTGAAGTGTGAGCAATTAGAAAGTCCTCCAAAGAAAATATGTAATTAAACTTTTTTTTTTTTTTTTTCCAAAGGTAATATTTCCTTTATTGCCATTATTAGAATTGTTACTACGACAGGCAAAAAGCTATCAGCATTTCTTCCAGCTATAGATTCCGAGTTCATATCGCATGAAGGTTGACTTGGCCTTTCATCCTTTCAGGGTTGATAAAATAAGTATCAGTGGAGCACTGGGGTCCCAAAATTTCAGGCCTTGTGCCTATAGCAGAAAATATAATAATAATAATTATTATTATTATTATGGTAACAAGCTGGCAGAATCATTACTGCACAGGATGGAATGCTTAGCAGCATATCTTCTGACTCTTTACGTTCTGACTTCAAATTCCACCAAGGTCAACTGTCTTTAATCTTTTTGGAGTCAATAGAATAAGTACCAGTTGAGTACTGAGAGAAATGTATTGAATTCCTCTCTCCTCAAAATTACTGGCCTTGTGCCAAAATTAAAATGAATTATAATCACAATAATCCTTTTAGGGACAAGGCATGAAATTTGGGGAGAGGGAACCAGTTGTTTATATTGACTCCAGTGTTTCACTGGTACTTAATCTATCGACTCCAAAAGGATGAACGGCAAAGTCGATCGCAGAGGAATTTGAACTCAGAAGGTAAAGACAGATGAAATGCCGCTAAGCATTTTGCTCGGTTTGCTAATGATTCTGCCAGCTCACCAGCTTATGTAATAATAATAACAATGATGATTATGACTTCAAATTTTAGCACAAGGCCTGTAAATTAGGGGCAGGGGTAGGTTGATTACATCAACCCCAGAACTCAACTGGTACTTATTTCATTGACCCTGAAAGGATGAAGGACAAAGTCAACCTCAGCAGAATTTGAACTCAATGTAAAGATAAATGATTATGTGCTAAGCATTTTGCCCAGCAAACTAATGGTTCTGCCAGTTTGCCACCTTACTATAATAATAATAAAACAGTGCAAGCTGGCTGAATTGTTGTCTAACAAAATGCTTAGGTCTTCCAACTCTGTTCCAAGTTCAAGAATCACTGTAATCAACTTCCTCCTCCCCTCAAAACTGCTGGTTTTGTGCCTTGAAATGCAAGTAGTTTGGGAGATGGTGCAAGTGATGTGGGAGGTGGAATTAATAGAGAGTTAAGATGAATGAGGGGTGGTCAGAAGTAGAGAATTAAAAGACAATAAGGAATCTGAAGAAAGAAGAATCCAGAATGTCTAAGGAGTGGTGAGAATTATAAAGAAAGGAAGCAGAATTTATAGACATTATTATCTTCAACATACTATAATAATGAGAAAATATATTCAGTAAATGCAAATATATCTGGTACTAAAAGTTCCACAGGATAATATAAGAGTTACATAAGGATTCTACAATTCTTCCACATATGTGTGTGTGCTTGAAAATACTTGTTTTTCTTTCATTTTTATTTGGTTAATCAAAATTTAATGGCATACTACAATAACTTTTCCTTCTCAAGAATTAAAAAGATCTACCACAAGAATTACATTAAATTTACTCAATGCCATTAGGCAAAAATTCTCTTCATTTTACATAAATCTGAAGAAAAGAAAATTAAAATCTTTGAAACACATTTATTGGTATTATGTAAAAGTCTATATAGATAAGCAATGGCAACATGGAATTAGATAATTGTCTATAATCAATATTTAAGTATTATTACTGAAAACTAAAAGCTTATTAATCTATAAAATTTGAAATTAAAATACAAATTTTAAACATTCATTTTAAAGATTTGAAAAATCAGGAGTGCACACATGTGCACAAACACGCACGTTGTAGTATCATCATTATATTAGCATGCAGTTTCCCATGTTTGAATGGGCCAAACAGAGTTTACTGAGACAGATTTTCTATGACTTAACCCCTTCCTCTCATCAGCCCCCACCTGTTTCCAAGCAAAATAATATTTCTCGATGCCCAGCCAAGTTTCCGCTGAATATTGGAAAGGAATGATACTGCTTGTATGACAGTGTGACACTCATAACTATCATTTAGTGTTAAGACAAATAAACACAAACACATATACAGGTACATATACAGACATGTGCACATATACACATACATATACAGTGTGTGTGTACTGGGTTGGCCAAAAAGTCCATTAGGGCCTTTAAACAAAAATAAAACAAGTTTCAAACACAAAATGGTTTATTCAATGGTACAATTACTGTTTTGCTCCAATATCTTCTGCCATCTTGTGGGCAGATCCATTATTTCATACTCAAAGAATTTCTTTATTTTAATAGCAAAAAAACTTTTCCAGGTCAATTTTTACCTCCTCTTCAGAATTGTAGGTCTGTCCAGTCATTGTATTGTAAAGAAATCAAAATAAATGGAAATCTGAAGGCACAAGGTCAGGCGAGTATGGAGGGTATGGGAAAACTTCATAGTCAAGCCCCAGTAACCTCTGTCACAAAGAAGTATACAGTCTGGCGTTGTCAAGATGAAAAACAATGCCCTAATGATTAGCAAATGGTGGATGCTTCTGATGTCCAGCTGGACACAGTTCACATCCAAATTGGTGATCTTGTCCATGGGAAGGAGTTCATGAAAGACGACACTCTTCCAATCCCATTGGAAAGGTGTTGTTTTTCATGAGCTTCTTATGTAATCAATCAAATTGAATACATAACCTTTTTCAGGCAAAAGTTCTGCTTTGGAGGTTGTTTGTGATGGTTTGCTGTTCTTCCTCCTTTATTGTTTGCACTTTACATTGTTATAAATGATCCATATTTTATTCCCTGTCACCATTCTCTTCAAAACAGGACTATATTCTTCATATTTCTGCAACAAATCCCAGATTGAAATCCATTGGGTAAGGTTAGCCTCATTCAATTAATGTGAGATCAGAACATCAAGCAAGATGATACAAATAGGAGAGTATTGTAGTTCGCTTGAAGCATTGTGTATTGTTTGTAAAGAATAAAAAGTTTTGAATAGTACAACAATACACTATAATACAAAAAAATGGACTATACGTGTTGTAATTTAGTCAACCATAGTCCGATGATATTTCGGAATACAATTCCTTCTTCAGATATTCTTAGATGGAGTCGCTAGCAGCAAACCTCTCACACCATACAGCTACACCTGCATATTTATAAACAGTTTACCTGTCCTAAAACAATTTTTGGTAGAAGCAAAAACTGAGAATTTAGAATTCAAAAAGATATTTTCCAGATTATTCCAACTCAGTCAAAAATCTACAATAGCTGAGTGGTTGAAGAAACTACCTGATTGGTTATTTTTTTTCAAGAATTCAAACATTGCAGCAACTACTGTTGCACATAACTTGCATTAGTCTGCACAGCTGAGATAAGTTGCAAAAACACTTACTCCAAAATGTCCAACTTTAAAAAAAAAATAATCTCACCTGATATTAGCATGGAAAAATGGCTACAAGACAAAATATTACTCAGATAATTAACCTGGAACCAGCAAAGATGCTGGTAAAAACAACAAAGGAGCAAAATTTCCCAAAAGACTGCAAAATTAAGAAAAAAAATACTTCAGCTTTTTTATAACTCCAATATGGTGTTCCATTTCTGTATTAGTTTCTTTTTGAGGTCACATACTGATCCATCCAATGATTGTGTGCGTGAATGCATGTATGTACATGCGCATATGTGCATGTGCACACATGTATGAATGTACACATGCATGTCTGTGTGTGCGAATGTACATGCGCATGTGTAAATGTACATGCACAAGTGCATGTGTGAATAAATATGCCCGTGTGCGTGAATGCATGCATGTGCATGTGCATGAACGTGCATGTACATGTGTCAATGCACACAAACATGTATGAACACATATGTGAATGCATGTTTGTGAGCATGTTTATGAATGAATGCGTGTTTGCGCATGAATGTGTGTATGTAGATAGATTTTATGTGTGTGAGTAGTTGTCTGGGAGCATGTGTTTGTTTATCTTAACACCATGCAATATTTGTAAATATGCATCACTGTCATACAGTGTCATTTGTTTCCAATATTCTGCACAAACATGTTCAGCTTGGAAACAAATCAAGATTGGTGACAGGAAGGGCATCCAACTGTAGGAAATTTGTCTCAACAAATTCTATCTGATCCATGAAAGCAGGGAAAATTGGACATAAAACTATGAAGATGCAGTTATATGTATATCTCATACATGAAGTATTATCTCCAAAGTTCAATGATGAGAGAGAATTGTTTTCATTAAATATTTAATGCTTCTCATTGGTTAGAATATTTTCAATATGATTAAAAAAACAACTGGCAAAAACTGTTAAATGAAAAGACAAGAGATTAGTAACAAACATTTCTTACATTTTCCAAGCCTAAAATTCTTTTATGGTGGCAACCATCTTTCTAGATGTATTCTCCTTAATAAATAAATGCCATTCCATAAAAATACAACACATACACATTTTTCCATCTGCTAATTGATGCCTCATCTTTCATAACAAGACTAATCAATCTCCTGACATTGATCAAAATTATCAACAATCTATTTAGCCTGTGTCCTACCATGGCCACAGCTGAAAGGCTGAATAGTAGTATACAGACAAGATTCACACCTCTCTCTCTCTCTCTCCCTCTCTCTCTCTCTCCCCCTCTCTCACACACACACAAACAAACACAGAGAAATAGCCATAATAATGAATTTTCTATATTTCTTAAGTGTATCCAATGAGATACAATTATTTTTCACAAATCACGATAGCAATCATGGCAGATTGGCCAATACATTTGTTTTGCACCCATCTGGTTTTCGGTTTGATCCTACTCTACAACCCCATGAGTAAATGTCTTCTGCAAGAGTCCCACAGCGTGTGGAATTTGAGAGAGAGAAACTGTGGAAAGCCGTTGCGCGTGCGCATGTGTGTGTGTGTGTGTGTGTGTAAATGCTTGTGTATTTGTATCAGTGTGCTTATGTGTACATATTAATGTATAATGTATGTACATGTGTATGTCAGCAAAAAATGCAATCAGGGAGAAAACAAAATTTTAAAAAATGAACCCACGTGATATTTGTTCTATCAAGTTGCACAGACACTTCCTTGTTATTGCCACTATCATAACTACAATGAATTACGAGGTATTTGTAACCAAACTTCTAAATATAAAGTATGTGAAAGTTATATCTTTCAGCTTTTCATACATTTAACCCTTCCGCTACTGCATCTTTTTTTTTTTTCTTTTTTGAGATGCTCTGTGTTTCTTTCAATTAATATTAAATATAACAAAGAATTTAGTAAAATAACTTATCATTCAGCTAGCGTTAGGAACATAAATTGTGACTAAGGTTTGATGGAAGATTTTAATTCAAAACTTATGAAAGCAAGACATTTGTACTCAGAGCCAGAGCCGGTTTCAGCCGGGTTGGTAACAAAAGGGTTAATGTCCATTTTGTTTCTGGTTTATTTTGTGAGTTTGGTTTATTTTTATCCATGTTAGAATTGGTTTGGACAGGAAATTCTCTGAGGTAGGATTTTGAAGCTGGATGCTCTTCCCATTACCAAACTATGTTTAGTTCAGATGTCTTTGAAAGTATGGAACAACCAGCTTTATCATCAACATAGCTACCACTTCACTACTCCTATTGTGAATATACATTGATGTAGAGTACTATCATTAATTTAGCTACTGCTACAGTAATGTAATAACACTGTGACATAACAAAATTACACTTATTATTTAATAAAATTGACAAAAAGAGTACAATGAACTTGCCACAGGTAGGGGAAAATTCAACATTTGAGAGTCCTTCTACAGAGAAAAGGACTGTTTGAAACATTGGATCTTCCACTCCCTGCAGCAACTTTTTTTCTTTTTTTTTTTTTGACTTTACAAAATAATACAAGTCTTGCTAACGCAGAACACCAGTTTCTTTGGAGTAAGTTTTATACTCTAAATTACTCCAAAAATGGCTAAATTCTACCTCTAAAAATAATGGTACACTAGATAGTCATAAGGAAATAGTATTGTTCAAAAGAATTTTCTGGTTGTATATATTTTTTCAAAGAGTAGTTATGCTCCAATAATTTTTTCTTTTTGTTTTTAATCAACACTTCAACTATTTTAAGAGCTCTTTGAGATTTTCTAAACCTCCTAACGAAACACTCAAGAACTAAATATAGTTTCCAATACAGCTCCAAATTTTTAAGTGATTCTCCACTTTTGCTTAGTCAAAATTTTTCATTAATGCCAATAGACGAGGCTCATGATTTCAACACTTGATTTACTATATTGGAAGACAAACTGATATTCCTTCATGTCAAGCATCTACAAAATTCCAAAGAGAATAATTAACCAGCAGTGAACATCATTTCAATAGTATAGATTTTTATATATAAATAACCACTGAACAGATAATTCAGAAAGTTAGAGCCACCGAGATTAGCAACATATAGTGGTTTTATTTTAAGAGACAGGAAATTTCAGGTAAATTGATTAATTGCTGTTTCCAAAAACACCACCAACTTCTCAATGCTGACCAGCTTCAACTGTTAATAATTTATTTTAGAAATTAATTACTACAAAAGTTATGGTTTGAACATTCATTTTCTGCATGATGAGGTTACTGTTATGATTTTTCTATTTACCAATACCTTTGTGAATGGGTTTAGTTTTATTTGAAACTAGTCATTTAAAGATTTCATATTTAAATTAAAAGTCAATATTTTGTGTAAGTGCTTTTTGCAAAGTTATGTTCTAAACATCAGCTTCATAAAATAAATCAATTATTTTACTAAATCCCTTCAAATTCTTGATTTTCAAAGTCAATTGAAAGACATAAGCAGTGTATTTTAGTAGAAATTGACCTTTAACCTTTCCCCACCCCACCTCTCTCCCTCCCTCTCCATGTGTCATGCCTTATTTACAGGTGTTGGCAATCAGGATTTTTTTTGGAAAATATACAGCTGTGGTTTCCTGTTGTCTTCAGACAATTTATTTCCAGTTTACAGCTCATCTAATGCTCCCACAAACTTACACTTGAAGCACAAGGTCTAGGGAGAGCATGTCTACACACTGATGATATCAATCCATGTCCACATTCTGGTGAGCCTTGTAACACATGTCTAAGGGGCAGCTCTCTTCCAAATCTTGTAGGTCTTAACCACAGGACCACCATCTATTGACTCTTACTGGGGCTCTTGATAGGTATTACCACATGGGCCAGAGTGGACTTGAGAGCAGTGGTGACAAAGGGAGTAAATTCAGACACTCCAAAACTCTTGAACTCTGAGCTAGAGTCACACCACCAGATGGAGTTTAATTAAAAGACAGACAAAAAGGAGGCTAAAATCATACAATATGATTAATTTTTAAAATGGTGTAATATTTCATAAAATAACTTTGACCTTATTAAACTGATGTTTGGAACAAATTAACATGAAATTTTGCTGAAAGGTTTTAATTTATATAAAAAAAATTTTAATCAGAGAAATAGGGATTGGTTTCAAACAGGTTAGTATCAAGTATTAATATCTTGCCCAGTCTTTTAACCACCATAGGATTAAAACATTGTCAATATGCTTGAGTCCAATTAGATGCAGTTCAGATTTCAGTAGTTTCCAATAGAGAGAAACTTTTTACAAACGGTTGTTAATAACTGAAACATCTAAATCACTTGTAAGTCTTGAATGAAATCAAAGACAGCCCCCTTGATTTATACCACTTTCAAATCAAAATGGTTTCTTCATTACAATAGTAATTCCTAAATACAAATAAATCTTCACTCATTGCAATCATTTTAATGTCCACTTTTCTATACTTACATGGGTCAGATGGAATTTGTTGAGGCAGATTTTTGAGTTAGATGTCCTTCCTACCACCAACCCTCACCTGTTTCCAAGCAAGGTAATACTTCTCCATGGCCAAACAGGTTTTCACAGACTCAAAACACGCCATTTTGATGATGGTTATGCTCATTTACAACCATCAGAAGCAAACAAATACAAACACACAATAGATTTCTTTCAGTTTCTGTCAACAAAATCCACTCACAAGCTTTGGTTGACCTGGAGCACTTTCCTCAAGTGCTTTGCAGTGGGACTGAACCCAAAAACATATGGCTGAGAATCAAGTTCCTTAACCACACAGTTATTGCTGCAATATTAAATCGTTTTATATTTCAGTAATTCTAACATGAAAATAATATTGTACAAACCACTTTCTATTCTACTACAAACGTTTGTCTTTTCTAAACTGATCACTTTGATTAATACACAAATCTTGACCCACATGCTATGGAATCTATCATCAGGCAGGGTCGATAACTAACAAGTCATTGAAATTTATAGGCAAGATATCTTTTAAAAGTGTTCTTTGAATATGATTCACATGCATCAATACACGTCATGTATGAAAGAACAAACAGGTTTCAACTAAAGGCAGCTTTTTTGGTTGCTGTATCACAGAGTTGAGAGGAAAATCTAAAATATTAACTATCTTTACAGTAGACTATGTCTGTAGCTTTTGATTTATGACGAAGTGAAGATGGACATTAAGATCACCAGGAAATATCTGTAAGTGATGTACCACAGAAAAATTTGAAGCTCAAAACTAAAATAGATA
>NC_068981.1:192138737-192139832 GCF_001194135.2 Octopus bimaculoides
GCTGTCCAATGCCTTGTGAGTGGATTTGGTAAATAGAAGATTTGTGGAAGCCTGTTGTGTGTGTGTGTGTGTGTGTGTGTGTGTGTGTGTGTGTAAGAGAGAGAGAGTCTCACTACTTAACAATCAGTGATGGTTTGTTTGCATTCCTGTAACTTAATAGTTTGGCAAAAGAGACCAGTAGAGTAAGTACCAGACTTAAAAAGAGAAATAAATACTGGAATCAATTTATTCAACTAAACCATTCAATGCAGTGCCCCAGCAAGGCTGCAATCCAATGACTGAAACAAAAGATACATCATTTAATGTTTATCTTCCATGGGATGGGAAGTTTTGACAGGATCCAATAAACCCAAGGATTACATTATGCACCACTGCATTCTTTGGCGTGGTTTCCATGACCAAACGCCCATCCTAATGCCAACCCCTTTATAGAATGTACATTGGTGCAATTTTTCATGTCATCAGCACAATTAAGGTCATTAGGCAGCATACAAGACTACAAACCCAGAGAGAAGCAACTTCATGCTAGACGATGAGAAGTGAAAGTACAAGAGAAGAAGGCAGAGCAAAATAGATTTATTTCACTTTCAAACCACGAAATTTTGGCTTCAGGCCTACTGCACAGTTCTTTGACCAAAACCTTGTGAGTGGATTTGGTAGACAGAAATCAAAAGAAGCCTATCACCTGTGTGTGAGTATGTTTGTTTACTTTTACTCTTCTCTGAAAATTGCTGGGCTAGAAACTGCGACACTAATGTCATTTTTCCTGTCAAATTATTCCCTGGCTTCGCAGCTTTGAAGACATATGGAATAAAAGATCTTTTACTTGTAGAACTGGCAAGGGTTAGCAATAGGCAGAGTATCCAGCAATAAAACAAAGCCTCGGAAATATATTCATCTAACCCATGCTAGAATGGAAAAACAAAAAAAGAGACATAAAAAAAGAAGAAAAACAAAAATATATATATATATATGTATCATTGCTTTAATGTTCACTTTTCTATGTGCTAGCATGGTTTGGAATTTAGCGAGGCAGATTTTCTATGGCTGGATGACCTTCCTGTTGCCAACCCTCACTGTTTTTGAGGCGCGCGC
>NC_068981.1:192139867-192173473 GCF_001194135.2 Octopus bimaculoides
ACCCTCACTGTTTTTGAGGCGCACGCGCACACGCGCGCGCACACGCACACGCACACGCACGCACGCACACACGCGCACGCGCACGCGCACACACACACACCCACACACACCCACACACACAGCAGATTTGAGTTATGGGCATAACCGGGTGTACGTATCAAGAAGATATGAACTAAAAGTTTCTGCAGATTTTTATTTTATTTTTACTGTGCTATTTGAATATATCATTCTATGCAGATTCCTCAGGGATGACTGTCTAACATGGGGAGGTTAAAAGGCCCATCAACTATATTGCTATGGAAATAATATCATCATCATTTAACATCTGTTTTCCATGCTAACATGGGCTGGACAGTTTGACAGGGTCTGGCAAGCCAGAGAGCTGCAACTCCTTGGCTGGGAGATGAAGTGCTACTAAGAGAGGTAGCTTTGTGCCAGTTGAGAGTTTAAAGTATAACTGAGGGAGATAGGTGACTTGCTATAGGGGAGATACTTGGCTACCCCAGGAGGAAAAGAGAGGGGAGGAAGGACAGACAGACAGACAGAGAAATAGATGGTGTTGGATTTTATATGACTAAACCTCAATTTTTACAATTCTGTTGCTGATTAAGATATTTCACTTTTCCACATATTTCAGCCACCTAAGATTAATTGCTTTATGCTCTTTGATTTCTTAGATGTCAGACAGCATTGTTGATGGTGATAATGATGACAAAATGATAATGACAAGGACAATATGAAATGTGTTAACAAACAAATACTTTCTGATAATATCTGATTTCATATTTAGCTTACTGTGCTGAATGCAATAGTAATAATCAAGATGTCTTATTCAGTGTCCAGTCTGCTTTAGGTGTATATCTGGCAGTTTTAGTGATAAGTTCAATGTTTACATGTAATGATGATGGACTTAAAAAGAAGAGAATAGCTATAATTTCTTAAAAGGATACATTCACAAGAAATCAAAAAGATTTATAAGAACCTGAATTGTCATTCATATATATATATAGCAGGAAAAACAGAACCATCAATAATACTTTGCATATGTGCCTAATATCATATTTAATTATATACCTAACATTTTATATAAGGTGTATATTTAGTGTATCTGGTATTGATTATTTTGACCTAAGTAATGAGAGAAACAGTTCAATTCCCAATTGGAACAGTTCTCATTTATGTCAGGGAAGCCAATAACGCTATTACATCCCTTTATGTCTATATGAGAGTCAATAGTGAAACACTTCACTTGTAATACATTGTTAATGTCCTTACATTATAAGAAACGGTCTCATCATCAAGGAGGTAAGAGATAGAAATGGAAACAATGAATAAAATCTAAACAGAATTTTAGTCCTATCTTCTTCCCTGCTAAATAAACTTGTCTTTGCTAAATTTATTTCAAAGTCTCTTGATCCTGAACTTAACTTTCACACCTGGAACTTCCACAACTGGAATTTTTAAAATCCTTCAACTGATACAGCTACGAGAACTAGGTTAATAGCATACAGAAGTTCCCATGAACAACCAGTCCTTAACTTCCTCCGTTACAGCCTGGAGAACTACAATAAACAAGAGAGGTGGGGCTGAGAACCAAGCATTAATAGACCACAACCTGCATGCTAAATTCCTAATCAAGCATGGGACTAACTATGCTGATGGCATCACTGTACTTGACTTACAGCAATCTTCTCAGTGACCACCAGACAAAAGAGTGAGATTCTGTTAGAGATCCTCTCTAGATCAACAATTTGCAAGGTGTAGCAACTTGCTCTTTGCTAAGAACTTCTATAGTAGTCTCCCTAGGAAGAGGGGCATCAGTCAGACCCCAAGTGCATCTCATCTAAGAGGATCCCCCACCCTTCCAATTAAGTATGCTATCTCTTTCACAACAACATACATTATAGTAGCATATTGTAACTTTGTATGCCTTAGAACAGAAAAGGCTAGAATCAAACTTGCTAATCATCCTTTCCAGAGAGATAAGACATAAGCCAGTAATATATGACTTTTAATTCAATTATTTAACCTCCTCCCTCTTTCTCCTCTTCCTAAAATTTCTCTTGAAATTGGGGAAGAAATTAAATGAACAGTTATCAAAAATTTAACTGACCCAATCGATTGAGATTAATAAACTATCAGATTGAAATAAGTCCTTGGTTCGATGCGACAAACTTAAAACCTTACAAAACAGTCCAATGTGTGAAATCAATAGATGAGTAATAGAGTACAATCACATTAAGTTTCACAGAATTTTGTTTCTTTGCTTTTTTTGTTCCAAGTTAAACTTCTAACCAGATCAACTTTGTCTCTAATCCCTCAAGGAAATTCTAGAAACCTGTACTAATTAATATATACATTGTGCCATTTTAAACGAAACGATTTTTATGTAGGGAATATGGCTTCATGTTGGAACTACATATGAATTGCTATTGCCCTTGAGGAAAACAAATTAAGTTAAAATTATATCATTTCTAAGAACTCTCACAGTAAATACATATTCCAGTCTAAAATGAAATGTTGCTATGGTTTCTTTGAGTAGAGGAGGATCAATGAAATCAAAGAAGTTAATAGATCAATTATGTGTATTGTATAAATGGTTGCATGGTTAAGAATAGGTGCAGGCATTACTGTGTGTTGAAAAGTCTGCTTTGCAACCATGTGGTTTCAGGTAGTCCCACTACGTAGCATCCTGGATAACAGTCTTCTACAATGGCCCTTGGGCTAACCAATGCCTTCTGATTGAATTTGGTAAAAGAGAAACTGCAGGAAGCCTGTTGTGTGTATCATCATTTTACATCCGTTTTCCATGCTTGCATGAGTAGGATGATTTGACATTGACCCCCATTGCTGGTATTTAATTTTATCAACCCTGAAAGAATGAAAGGCAAAGTTGACCTTGGTGGAATTGAAACTTAAAACACAAAGAGTCATAAAAATTGCCACTTAACATTTTGTCAAAAATCCTAATGATTCTGCCAGCTTGTTTTGTCTAATGGTTTTAAATTTTGGAGGGGGCAAGCCCTCCAAAATCAACCCCAATACTTCACTTGTACTTTATTGACCCCAAAAGGATGAAAGGCAACATGAACCTCAGTAGAATTTGAACTCAGAACAAAAGAGCAAAAAGAAATGCTAAGTATTTTCTCTGACTCACTGATGACCCTGCCAGTTCACTGGTTTAAAATTTTCAAGACTAGAAATTTGGGTGGAAAGAGGTTAATCAATTACATCATCGCCAGTGGTCAGTCAATGGGTGTTTATTTTATTAATCCTAAAAAGGTGAATGGCTAAGTCAATCTCAACAGAATTTAAACTCAGAGCAAAGAGTGAAAGAAATACCACTAAAGATTTTGTCCAACTTGCTCACAATTCTGCCTGTAAGCCATCATAATAAAAATACTGTTAACTTGTATCAGAATTATCTACTATCTTCAGCAGATGTTTCAAATCAGAACTAAATTGGAGATGTTCTATTGTTCCTCAGAAGCCTTCAGTATTTGTCCAACACCATTAAATCAACACTGGCAAATCATAAGTATTACTATGGAACCAATAACAAATATAAAATAAATAAACGATAACCTAAACACTATAAATAATTTCAGATGTTTCAAAGAATACATCAAATATAAAGTTTTAAAAAAATAATCAACAGTCAATTCTTGAAACATTCAACTATTTCTGGACTTTATTTCTTTATTAGTGATTAATATAATGAAGGAAAAAATTGCTCTTCCTTGCCTGTAATAAAAAATTTTTTAAAATTAACACTTTATAAATGAAAAAAGTGTTTCCATTTCTGAAAAGCAAAGGCACAAAATAAATTTGATATGAGAGACACTGAAAACAGAATCAATTATGTTTTTGATATTTGAATGGATATCTTTTCACATTAGCAGGGGAAATTTAAGTGAAAAATATTTTCAATCAAAACTTAACTTAACTAAGGAGGAGGCCATTCATTCAATCTGCAAGAAATAGCAGCCAAATCTCTCTCAAATTACACCCTGATGATTTAAATAAGGATAGATATATTGGATCATGTTCCTGATACATTAGGTTTGAAAATAAAGCAGGATGGTCATGGTTATAATCACAGACCAACTCAACTGGAAGAGACATAGAGCTAAGAACAGCTACCTAAATAAAACATATAAATATAACAGATGATAGATCAGAAATTATTCTTGAACCTGTTCCCAAGACAAACACAAATTATTGTTGCTTAACATACTAACCCACAGCCAAAACTAAACTTACTTTCTAATTTGTAGCTAATGTAGGGATGTGGATTGATTTAAAAAATAAAAAAACCTCATTTTACTATTAATTAAATTTTTCATTGAATGACAAAGTCAATCAGATGAATGACTGGATGTGTTACTTTTAAATTGAATATACAAGTCACTTTTTTGAATTACAAAAATTAAAGGACAGAACATTATGGTACTAGAGGTGGTAGATTTAAAGAAGCTAGTAAACCTACTGCAAAGAGATAGAATTCAGTGTCAAGTCTATGATATATATCTATTACATTGTAGATTATTCCCTGTGGAAACAAGAGGATGTCAAAAACATACTAAGAACTATCAAATACTGGGAAGTTAAATTTTCACAAGATTTTTAATAGAAAACCAAAATAGTTACATACTATTATATACTTAGTGTGTGTCAGTAGGGGGACAGCTTAATTAAAGGTATAGCTTAATAGTTATAAAATTATAGCTAAATGCACTGCAGTAACTTACTATCTGTTCAGATTTTGAATTGTTAGCCAGAAAACAATATTTAAAATTAAGCATTAGTTGATCTATCAAGCCTGGAAAGATGTAGAATTCTTAATCTGTAATGCCAGACAATAAACCAGTTATTGCTATGTATCTAATCCAGTTTTCTATTAAATCATACTCCTGACTAAACTGCTATACTCCTAAACAACAGAATGGTTTGAAATAATGGACTATAAATGATTATTCAATCAAAAGTTGAAACAGAGATTGTTCGTGTCTAACTTAATGGACAACTCAACATCATACAATGCAGAGTAGATAAAAGAAAAACTTTAAACAGTTAAACCAAGTGTCGTCTCTAACAGCCCTGGCGCATCCAAAGCTTCATGAGTAGATTTGGTAGATGGAAACTGGAAGCAGTCCATAGTGTGTGTGTGTGTGTACCCTTGTCTTGACATCACATATTGGTTGTAAATAAATATCATCTTATAATGTTATCTCCCGTGAAGAACCTGTGAAGCCATGGGAAATATTACCTTCCTTGGAAACAAAGAGGGCAACTGGCCACAGAAACTTTGCCTCAACAAATTTTGCCCGATCCATGCATGCATGTAAAAATGGACATATGAGGATGATGATTACAGTAATAGCATATACAGCAGTATATAATTAACATACTGAAAAATAATTGATTTTAATCAGAAATATGAATGGTTCCCACACAAATTGCTAATAGCTGATTCTACCAACAGCAACATCCTACAACAAGAGTACAAGATAACATGATTGTGTTTAACAGCAATAAAATAACCTCACATATATCAAAGAAACCTAGAATAATTCACACACACTACTCAGAAATAATTCAGATAACCATCACACACTTAAAAATCAACAGAAAATACCTCGGTATTAAACTGCTGATGACTCTAAACATGGCACTAGCGTGCCTCATACAACATCTACTTCTCCATGCTAGTATGCACCCCCATATACCACCAGTATACACTACCATATACTGCAATATATTCTAAAAACTGCCACTATATATTTTTATATACTGCCATATATATTTCTATACACTTACAATATACAGAAACCATAAAAAACTATTTTCTTCAACATCAAAGAGCCAGCATAAAAGATAAAATAAACAAACTCAGATATGAATGTCCATAAAACAGTATTTTTAAAACTAGATGGAATTGATGAAAAACAGATTCTAAGTTCTGTTCTGCTAAAGTTTGGCAACCATGCTCTCAGTTCCAATTAGCATTAAAGTAGAATGATGTTATGTTCTTTCATACTTAAAAAGAGTAAAAATAATAATTAAAAAAAACATAACAGTTATCTATGTTTTCAAGGAAATATCAGGAACTATTAAAAAGAAATTTAAAATTGGTTTTAAAAAAATATACAAGACTGAATGATGACAACAATGATGATGAATACAACAAAAGTGAGGAAAATAAGAGTCCACCTTCAGTCCAAATTATGCTGTTTATGTAAGATTCACATTTTACCAAAGATAAATATTCACCATTTTCAAAAGCTCTTTCAGTTTAAAATTTTAAAAATATGTTCCAAATAATAGCCAGAGGAAATGAAAATATAAATATCAAAATTCCTCCTAATTTCTTCTAAACTAAAGCTGAATCTTTATATTGGAATTATATGAAATACCTGAAAAGAAATCAAATGCTATTATCTAAAATCCTTCTGTAAATGGTTTCTCTCATCTTTTGAAGTATAGTAAAGACTTACGTTACAGCAATCTAATCATAGATATTTATCTCCAGAAGAGGTAGTCAGTCATATTGCTTACAAAAGGTAATTTTAGAATATTCTTCTTGGAAGAAATCAAACATTTTCCTAAATGTGGTCAAATTACAAATTTTATATAATTAAAAAAAAAATGAATACTCTCTATTTAATAAAAAAATCCCAACATTTCTATTATATTTTACCAATAATTTTTCCTTAATCCACCTCATAATTATTGATATTTCTCCACCACTAACTCTACAAAAATGACTGCTTTATTCCCCTCGAACAGATTTTTGACTGTCTTTCCATACATCATCCTATGATGTTCCTGGACATAGTGATTTTTCCTGTGAGCATTAAGCATTTCAGGTCTTTCAAAAATCAGATACCCTTACCCAGGTGACATAGCCTGGGCTGATCAAGCCCTAACTAGTGTGTCCAGTTAGCACTACTCCTGGTAGCACTGCTCCTTCCAAGGCTTTCACCTCTTGATCTACAGCCATCTTGAGGCAAATTCTATCTCCAGTCAACTTAATAGCTTCCCCTGCAAATCCCAGCATGTTGTAAACTCTGCAGAGGAACTGGCCTACAAACCCTCTGCATCCTACCTTGATGGAATCACACCTTGTTTGCTACCCATTACTTTGGCATAGTTCCACCGACTCAGTATATTTCCTTCTCTTACTCTCTTTTGCATCCTCAATCAGGTTCTTCAACAAAACAGTTATAAAACATTACTGGAAAGACTTGTTGACTCAGTAAGAACTAAATTTATAGAAATTTTAATAAAGCAAATAATACAAGCCAGATTCAAAATCATTTTAATTATCAAATCTCTTCAAACTGAACTTGTATCTGAAATTTGTCAAATATTAAAGTTAACAAATAATGACAAATTTGCATAAAATTCACATCCCCTTAAATATCTTTTATATTTTAATAACTATATCAGAATTGAGACTTCAATGCCTGCTGTTCCACATGCCACCAACCATGTTGATCAATTTAAATACAAAGAAAGAACTAGTTTTGCAACAATTTATGAAAAGTAGAACAAATTCCTGTGAACAGAAGTGAGATATATTAATCTTACTGTAGTCTATTTTAGTGTTTTATATCTTATTTCATAAGATATGAAACAGGCATGGCTGTGTGGTTAAGAAGCTTACTTCCAAACTATGTGGTTTCAAGGTCAATCCTGCAAACACAGCACCTTGGGCAAAAGTCTTCAATGATAGCCCCAGGCCAATCAAAGTTTTGTGGGTGGACTTGCTAGATAGAAACTGTGTATTAAACTTCAAAGTCCCTATCAATCTTTTCATAGTAAAAATTTAATAAACATATACTCTACTACAAAATATTGACTAATCCATCAGTTTAATGTTAAATTGTTTTAAAACAACATTAAAACAAATATTTGTGTGTGTATGTGTACAAGCTGTCTTTGACATCACGTGATGGCTGTCAGGCCAACAGTGTTGATCATTTCTAGTCTTTCATGAATAATATATTTGGCCTTGGGGAAATATTTATGTTGCTTGGAAACAGGTGAGGTCTGACAACAAGAAGGGCATCCGGCTATAGAAAATCTACCTCAATAAATTCCATCTGACCCATGAGGATCTCATATAATGTCTTATGGTTTTATATCACTGAAGGTTTTGAGGAATGAATTAGTAGTCGTCTTGTTAGCTTCAATATTTTTAAACAAAAATAAACAGACTTTTCCCTTTACTTAATAAAAATTCAATAGCAAAATGGAATTCAACCCAACAAGAAAATGAAATATGAAACATACAGTAATGAACCAGTGATGGTACCTAATTAACAGCTAGATAGACCCAACCACAAGTCTAGACAAAGAGTTAAAGTATTGGCTGACTGCATGTCTTATATACAACTCTCATTTAAATGACTCTAAAATATTTTAATGGCACTGTATATATTCCTTTTACATTAATATCTATTTTCAGGTCTTTTGAAATGCCTATGTAAATGGAGGAAAAAATACTTTGTCCCTGAAACTACTTTTCACTTACCACTTATTTTATAAAATGGAAAAACAATGTTAAAAAAAAGCTTTCAGAAAATATTTTCACAGAAATTAAGAAAAAAGATTTATCAAACTTTAATGGTTACTGAAGTAAAAATGATATCAACATTTATTAGTTGACAACTTAAATATGACAGGAGAAATAAAATACTAAAGAGAATGAAACATATAAAAATCATCATCATTTAATTTCCATGTACCAAAAAAGCTTCAATCCTTTGCTACAGGGTTTCTTTCAATGGCTGAAACCAATAAAAGAGTAGACTGTGGCCTTGCTGGGTCACCACCAAGTATTTTTGTCAAAATACTCCACTAATTTTATCAATCTCTAGTTACTATATTGTTAGGTTATAATGCATAATAATGCAACATAACCACTTCTTCAGCTCGTATAAACACACACACACACACACACAAATCTGCATAGTACCCATCAACCAAATTCCAGTCACAAGTTATTGTACAAGACAGTTAACCAAAATGCCACAGAGTGAGATCAAACCCAGAACCATATGACTGCAAAACAAACTTCTTAACTACTGAGCCAAGCCTGCTGAGTTACAACTTTTCAGATGATAATTCCTAGAAAATAAATGACATAAATTATCAGAATTTAATTTACAACTTGTTTGTGTTTCCCAGTTAGAACTACTTCCTTTTCTTGAATAAATCCCTTTGGCAAAGCTAACTAATCATACCTCATTGTTTCTTACAGAAAGTTCTTGGTACCCAAGGAGATCTGTTGCTTTGAGAAAGGAGCCTAGGTTTTCACAGAGATTACTGTTGCCTTAACTAATTTATTTTGTCATATCAACAGGAGGACAGCTGCATCAAGAAATACCAATCTCTAATTGTGTACGGAACATGTGGAAAGGGTAAAGCCAGGAAGACATGGGAAGAAATGGTGAGAAAAGGATCTCTGGACATTGTACCTGACAGAGGGGATAACAAGGGACCAAAACTTCTGGTGATTTGCTGTGCTTGAGAAGACCTGTCAAGCTAAGTAAAATCATGGTTGTCCTTGCATTCAGGCACATCCCCTACATCTCTCTTTAGCTCAGTGATCCTAAACTTATAGACTCGTGGGTACTGGTACCATGTAAAAAGCCCCCATGTGCCAGTGTCACATAAAAGCACCCATGCTGGTGCCACATAAAAGTACTCAGTACACATTGTAATGTGGTTGGCATTAGGAATGGTGTCCAGCCATAGAAACTATGCCAAAACAGACATGGAGCCCAGGCAGCTCTTCAGCTGGTCAGCTCCTGTCAAACTTTCAAACCCATGACAGCATGGAAAATGGACATTAAAATGATGAGGACAATGATTTTGAAGAATCTAAAACAATGTTGTTTGATAATCCCAAGATAATAGGTGGTGCTCCAGCATGGCCACAGTCAAATGAATGAAAGAATAAAAGAATATATATATATATATATATATATGACTAAATTATTCATGATATTTTGAAGGCACAAAAAAAAAAAAACTATTTTCTGATACTTTAGTAATTATTAATGTGTTGTCAGTAACTTCAGATGTATAATAAATAATAGATGTCTTGATAAATAGAGACAACAGGCAACAAAAAAGAAAGAAAGTCACACTTTTGAATATTGCATTCAAAACATTTTGAATCCTGATCACAAGATTTCTTGTGGCAACTGAGTCAAAAAAAAAAAAAACAGAAAGAGAGAGAGAATAATTTGAATAATATATATAAATACTGCATGCAATGAATATAATCAAAAAAATATTGGTGGACATAGATAGATAGAGAGACAGAGAGAGAGAGATAAAGAGAGAGACAGACAGACAGGCAGGCAGACAGATAGATAGATATAAAATCATTTAAACATCCACTTTTTCATGCTTCCATAAATTAGACGGAGTTTAAGACAAATTTGTGAAAGCTGGATGCCCATCTTGTCTCGTTTCTAAGCAAGATATTTCCTCATGGCCAGATTTATTTTTTAGAGAATATTGGAAATAATTTACACTCACAATTATAATGCAATGTTAAGACAAAGAAACACAAATATACATACTCTCTCACACACACACACACACACACAAATGCATGTGAGCATGCATGCATGTTCAGACTTCCCTTCTGCTGGAAAATGGAGTTGGTGCTCATATGAGGTTCTGTAAAATCTCTTAACATCAAAAACCTCATCCACATTTAGATAAATATAAAAAAAAGGAGTGTAAAATTTGTATATATGACTTGCACAATATATTACCCATTGTTATTTTGTTTGTATTCTCATGTTGCATGCTGGCATGGGTTACACTGTTTAATAGGTTCCTGCAGATCCAAAAACTGCTTCATGCTCCAGTGTCTGTTTTGGCATGGTTTCTACAGCTGATGTCTTTCCTAACAACAACCAAGCCACAGTGTGTACTAGGTACTCTCTTCATGGCACCAGCAATAATGAGGTTACCATATATCTTACAAAACTACAAACCCTGAAAGGGCAACTTTATGCTAGGAGATTAGGGGTTAAAGTAAGAGAGAAGGAACCAGAGCAAAATAGGCTTCTTGTTGTAGAGGAGCTATATGACAACTCACATTTTAGAAGAGAGGGCAACAGTCATCAGGTAGTGGTGAAGTGTTTGAATACCCTCAAAAAAGAATTCTATTAATTGAAGGATTGCACATGGCAGGAAGTTAAGAAAAAAATGATGTGGATTACCAAATAAACTGCTTGATGTATATGCGTTTATGCATTTATTTATATAATAGCCGATATGAACATAGGTTGATTCCTCTAGTCACATTTTACATCATATGAGGAAGAAGAATAAAAGAGAGTTAATATAAGAGCTACAGAGTTAGTGCCCACACAAGGCTGGTGGCAGGCAAAGAGTACAAGAATGCCATATCCATACACAAGACAAAGATGCAAAGAGACAGAAGAAGAAATGACAGAGTAGTTATATAAAAAAGAAATCCTTGTTCAACTTAATTTTGAGGTAAATATTTTTCTCTTGAAAATTAGCATAAGCAGCAAGGAACTTGATAAAGGTTAAATCATAATTATTGGTGGCGAACGTATACTTTCAAAGTTACCTATCATATCACAGGAAAGGTTCTAATATATGTGTGTATGCATGTGTCATCATCATTTAACGTATGTTTTTCATACTGGCATGGGTTGAACAGTTTGACTTAAAACTGGTAAGCTGGGGAGCTGCACCAGGTTTCAATCTGATTTGGAATGGTTTCTACAGCTAGATGCCCTTCCTAATGCCAACCACTCCAAGACTGTAGTGGATGCTCTTTACATGCCACTGGCACGGGTGCCAGTTATGAAACACTGGCATCGGTCATGACCCCACTTGGCTTCACACACACACACACACAGCGTTTAACATATATTCTCTGTGATTTATTGAAGGAGCTGCATAAGAGGAAAATAAGGCGAGGCAGACAAAAACAGCAGACAGACAATATTAAAGAATGGACAAATATTTAACAGAGACCCAAGATCTGGCATGCAACCACAAAAGAAAATGAGCATACCTTATATCAAAGCAGCACTCATATAACTTCATTAGAAGTTGTGGACCCAAAATAATACAACATACACAAAAACTGAAAATTACAACTACTTTAACACAACTTGGACCAAATCTATAAGGTGGATTGACAGGGTGAAAACCAGAAAAATTTGGGGACTTTCAGAGAAACTATTTAAAAATAGTGGACTGAAAGAATAGTAACCTGAAACATTTGGTGATGCCTGCTGGTGCCTTCCACATCCCTACCCTTCTCTACCCACTGTTCTATGTCGAAGTTAGTAGTATCCACTTTCTATAAAAACTGGGACATCTACACAAAAATGTCAATAGCAGCAGAACCTGATACATGCCATACTTTAGAAGAATCTGTGCAAGACTAAAATAACCTAAGTTTATAGAATTATTATTTAACTCCTTTGTTACTATATTTCTGTAAATACACTGCCTTCCTTTTATTTTTCAAAATAATGAATTTAGTAAAATAATTTAGATATTAATAAGCTGGTGTTTGGAACATAAATTAACATGAATTTTTGATGGAATCTGTGCAAGACTAAAATAACCTAAGTTTATAGAAATATTATTTAACTCCTTTGTTACTATATTTCTGTAAATACACTGCCTTCCTTTTATTTTTCAAAATAATGAATTTAGTAAAATAATTTAGATATTAATAAGCTGGTGTTTGGAACATAAATTAACATGAATTTTTGATGGAATGTTTAAGTTAAAACAATTTTGTTTAATAGAATCAGGTGAGTTGATATCAAAAGGGTTAAAGAATGCTTCATGTTATTTTAATTTTGTAAAGTGTATGAAGAAGCTGAGTAAAATTAAACAGGAAACACTACAGATATGTGTAATGTTGACAACCACAAACACACATACTTAACAGTAACAGAAATAACCCAATTCATGGTACTTTATCTGCTAGAAATAGCAACCAAATCCCCTGTAAATCCCACCCTACTATCTTAGAGGGGAATAAAAAAGAGACACCAAGTTTTCAGTATATCTGAAAATAAGCTAAGTTGGGATGACCAAAGATGGAATATATCTCATAAGTCTAATAGATTAAAGCTGACCTGGGGCCACACAACAATAAAACCAACAATATAATCTACAGAGTCTGGCTGCTGTGTTTACAAGTCCTGGTAAAATCTAAAATTATTGAAATAATCATTGTTTAAGTGCACTGCCTGGTGGTTAGGCTGTTGGGCTCACAACCATAAGGTTGTGGATTCAATTCCAGACAGGCAGAAGGGGACACATTGCATCCTTCAATAAAGTACCTAATTTCATGTTGCTCTGGTCTAATCAGTTGAAACAAGTACCAGCTAACTGCTGGTGCCACTATCTCTCCCCTCCATGACTGGTGTGATGCTGAGCTACCTATGTCTGCTCACAGCTACATGACCACCTAAAGCAATAATTGAAAGTGTGATATAAGTTACTTACTTGCAAGCAACAGTTCAATGCAAGCAGTGCTTATTTCCAAATTACAATTCAGCTGTTATTTGCTGTGTGCATGTGTGCGTACATGTGTGAAGTAGACAGGAGATTTGAAAGTTTGTAATTGAAAAGGTGACCACAAAGATATGTACACATACAGGCATATGGTACCTTTAGACAACTGGATAAAATATTGATTACAACACAGCATAAACACATAGATACAAGCCTGATTAATACAAAACATCTCAGAAATATAGACATGTAGCAACAGATCCAAACTGAAGTAGGCCACAAAAGATCTGTTTGAGATAGAAATTTAATTGCTGTCTATTTGCCTTCAAAAAAGAAATTAAAAACAGTTATAAAATCGTAAAAAAGATAGAGACAGACAAACAGACAGAGACCTAATCCTCCATTCATAATTTCATAGATTCAAATTAAAAGTATTAAGTTACAATACAATAAATAATAAAATGAGCAATGTTCTCTTTGTTAATTATGTGCAAGTGAATTAGCTATTAATTCCTATTGAACACCACCAACCATTGAACTCTATGTTGCGTTTTGTCAAGCAGAAAAAGTTTAACCATTTCCAATCGGACATCAGAAAGAAACGGTTTTGTATAAAACTGTAAGCTATTCTGTCTGGGTTGCAAATAATGGAAGCAATAACAAATTTCTAAAGTCAATAAGAAGATAAATGGAGAGTCAGCAACAAAGCCAGAAGTATTGGATTGAACTAATAGCAAATGGTTGCATAATATTTAATCAGTTGGTAAATAGAAATCAAAATTCAATTTTAAAAAAAGCAATTTAATAAATATAAATGATGGCAACACTTAATTGTAAATGATAAAGTTGATTTCATTCCTTTTATTCAGCAAGTCCACACACTACATTTAACGAAAACATCAAAAGATTAAAACCAGAAATCTAACACTAATCCTGAATTAAGACTAACAACAAAACTAATACCAAAAATTCAGATTAGAAGCTTATATCCAATGGAGTAATATAAGCAGTAAGTTTTTTTATTTCTCTCTCTATTTTAGTCAATTGAGTGTGTGACTAAATTTTTCTGAAAGAAAATGTTACTCTTATCTATATTGAAATTTCTTATGAAAAACACTTGCTATATAAGCAAGCATGGCTCTAGAGCTATGAAGTTCACTTCGCAACCATGTGGTTTTAGGTTCAGCCTCAATGCATGGCATCTTGGACAAAGATCAAAGATTTGTGAGTGGATTTGTTAGCTCAGAACCTGAAAATATATATGTGCACATGTACATACGTACACACACACGTGTGTGTGTGTGTGTGTGTGTGTGTGTGTGTGTGTGTGTGTGTGTGTGTGTGTGTGTGTGTGTGTGTGTGTGTGTGTGTGTGTGTGTGTGTGTTTCTCTCTCTCTCTACTTGTCAATGTTGCAAGCTAATTGTAAACAAACATCACTGTTATATAAGTGGTGCTGTTTGCTTGCAATCTTCCATGAAAATATGTCCAGCCATTATGCTGTTCACATTTGAAGGACTAGGAGGAAATATTACCTTGTCTGAAAACAAGTGAGGATTTGTGTCATGCAAAGTGTTTGGCTGTAGAAAATTTGTTTTAACACTTTCATTAGCAAATTTCTGTTGAGATACTCTTCATTTGTTTCAGTAACTGTCACGTGGGGTTTCGAACATAAATTAACATGAAATTTTGATGGAAAGTTTTAATTAAAATAATTTTAAAAGAGGAAGCTTATATCATAGGATCAGCTGTGGATTAACCCTTTAGCATTTAAACCAGTCACATCCAACCCAAATATTCTATTTGCTTCATGTTTAAACTGACCAGTTCCAGCCTCTCACACCTACCCTACAATGTCATTTAAAAAATAAAGAATCACATCATTGAAATCTTGAGCACTGTGAATAAATAAGCATCACATTTGACAGAGTAACCTGGATGCTAAAGGGTTACGGTAGGTTGGTATCAAAAGCGTTAATGAATTTCATCTGATGCATGAAAGCATGGAACACTGGACACTAAAACAAACACACAATCTTGTTAAAAACGGGAGGGGGGGAGGCTCAGATTTCATCCTTTGAAGATTCCACCAATGTGTAAACAATTTAAACTTGAAATTGATGTAAAGTATAAAGTTAACCTCTTTTCTCTAAACACATGTTTAAGTGTGATGTAGTCACCTACACAGCCCCCAGAGGACAAACAATACTGTGCTTGATACCTTGCCATTAGTGTGAACCCTAAATCCCATCTTGATTACCCTTACTTCTCTTCTGTTGTAAATTTGGTAAATGATAAAAATGCAACTATAAAACCTGAATGAACAACTACAGTATTAGTTGCAAAGGACTTCACTCAAACAAAAAGGGGGTGAAAAAATAACAACTGAAATGTTGATTTACTGAAAAATTCAATGTATCGTAATAAAATTTTAAAACGAAACCAAAATTTAGCTTAATCAATGTCTTGAGAAAAAGAGAGAGAGAGAGAGATCTGGTTTCATTGAGGGTCCTTCAACTTCCTTTTGATGAACAGAAAATTTATTGCTGGTTTTTTTGTTTGTTTTTTCTAGCTCAAGAATGTGAGAACAGGTGGAGAGTTCTGGATATTTGATGACATACTAACTCATATAAAGATTGGGGTTAATGTGAGACAAGAAATATTTAAAATATTAAAATTACACTCGATGATGAGAAGAAAAAAATTAACAATTAGATTAATTATCAACTAGCAGTACCCATGGGAGTTTCATGGGTATTTGAAAATTGTAAGATAGAATTGTATATTTTTCTGAAGCATTTGATTCTTGAAAAGGTGTAAAAGACCACTTAAGTAATATTAAAGGTGCAATCTTAGGACACACACACACACACACTGCCTCTTCTTACAACTATACCACATCCCCTGTGATAAACTCATTCTCTTTGCTTCTTCTTCCAACTAACCACTTAACCATGTAACATAATAACAATCCCTTTCTCTCACTGCTAATACTCTTCTTTCTCTTTTCACCTCTCCCTTCGACTAATCATGTAACAGTGTCACACATTTGGCCTTAGCATATTAACATATAGATTCTGGTTAAGAGGCAAGAGAGATAAAAATCAAATTTTAATTGCATAACATTAATTACTACTGGAATGTCAACAATGCAGTGGGGAGTAAGTCTGATCTTGTCAATACAGTCACAATTCTGGACATGCTTCGGTTTAATTTGATCTCCACAGCAATGACCAGTACTGCTACACAAAGTGTACTTGAAATATATATATATATATATATCATCATTTAACGTTCATCTTCCATGCTGGCATGGGTTGGATGGTTTGACAGGAGCTGGCAAGCCAGAGAACTGCACCAAGCTCTGTCTGTCAATAACTAATAAGCCAAATATTCAAAGCCACCATCAACTTCTTGAAAAATAAGTATCGAGTTCCTTTAATTTAATGTTAAACTGCACAAACACACTCTTGTGAATAAACATCCAGAAATTTGACAGTTTGAAATAAAGGCTGGTGTTGGGGAGCATATACTCAGGGACAGGCTCTGCATGGAAAAACAAATGGTAAAGTCAGTGCTAACATATTAGCTTTCTTTGAAATATCAAACCAAAGAATGCCTTCTTGCTGGTGAAGTGGCAAACAAAGTTTATCTCCCAGTTTACTCAATCACTGAACTCTTGTTTGTTGCCAACTTATCACTAACCAAGAAATAGTTTTGATTAAGTTGATCTACTGATGGTATATTAGCATCAAATTTAGAAATAAACTCCAATGGAGATAAGAGATAACATGTATGTTATAGACTCACAACTAATAAAGATAGTAATGCCTTTCAAGATGAGATAACAAAAAAAAAATAGTTTCACAGTAATGTAGACTGTTGAAGCTTTCTAGAAAAAGAATAGCAGCATTTTGGGTGAATATTCCGTTAAGTGATTGTTGAGAGATGAGTTAATCATAATGGAAAAGTTTGCTTTTAGGTTTTCATGAAGAATGATTATAGCTTCAGCTAAGAGGAATCTTAAACAAGCAGCACAATGCTTGAAGATGGTTATTGCAATTTTAACTTGGCCAATTAAATAAAACAACTCCTCTATTCAGCTGAGTTAAGTAATAAAGTAGTAATAAGACCACAAAGTTAAACATTTAGATCTTTGATGACAATGACAACTATAACACAGCAAAAAGGAATACCATTCTACTTGACTCAGTGTCCTAGAAATTCTGTAGAGAAACTGTTGAAATGCAATTAAGAGGATTTATGATTAATCAATATTTTATTATAATTCAAAAATTACTTCAAAGATACTGCAGATATACAACTTTACTGGTGATTGTAGCCAACAAAGCCATCAAGATAAGCAGATATAAACAAGTAAACCCAATTACTAGAAACAATAAATTCAATATTCTCAACAGACTTTCAATGATATTCAGT
This sequence comes from Octopus bimaculoides, assembly GCF_001194135.2. Lineage (NCBI taxonomy): Eukaryota > Metazoa > Mollusca > Cephalopoda > Octopoda > Octopodidae > Octopus > Octopus bimaculoides. Next base: position 192,157,854 of record NC_068981.1, read on the forward strand.
CATATCGACAGGAATAACATCTCCATAAAATGCTCGGTTTCAAAATATAGAAGTAGAAGGAAAAATGGAAGAGTGATGAGTGAAATAGCTGGTGATATTTAATAATGCTCATTTACATTCAGAGTTCAAATTCTGACTTTGCCTTTCATCTCTTTAGGGTCAATGAATTTATTGTTGTCAATCCAATTGTCAAAATTCATCCCCTTCAAATATGTAGCCAGGCGCCAAAGTTTCTCTATATTAATCCTCTCAGATCAATGTTGTTTAACCAAAAGCTACTTAATGTATCAACAGTTTATAGTATTAGATTCAAAACTCATGACCTGAATAGTTGTACATTTTAATCCAAATTAAGACCCATAGAATCCCAACTGAGAAATCTAAAAATTATTTCATTTTTAAGGCCAGTTGCATATGTTACTTCAGCTTCCAACTGATGAGCCCATCTAAGAGTTAAAGAGAAAACTCAACTCACACAACTATAATTATACACCTTTTTACTACAGCCAAGCACAATCAACTGTAGATAATTGACAGAATTTCACAATGTGCATGCTGTCAGAATTTTCTTTTTAAAACGAATTCCTGAACAGCTGAAACATCTACACACCCTAACAGGAAATAAGATTATAAATAATTCAAAATATTTCTAGATCAGATAAATTTCAGAATCTTTTCAAAATTTAAAAGCACAAGAAGGGGGAAAAATGGATAGGTTTATTAAATTACTAAACTATTTAATTCTTACTTTTAAAAGATAAAGAGCCAAACCCAAAGCATATTCCAGAAGACTGGTTCTAGAAACTTGAGGCTCTTTGGATAAGTTTAACAACCAGAATGGATAAGACAGAAAAAATTCTTAAATGATGCAAGCAGTTTAATACAGGATCACGAGATATTTAAGGTAAATTAAAATAAAATATCTGCAGACTGTTGTTTATAATAATTTCAATGGAACAAGCAAATTATGAAGATTAATGGAAATAATTAAGAGTGTATATATATATATATATATACATACATATAGTCCACTCTGCTGAGTGGTTGGTGTTAGGAAGAGCATCCAGCAGTAAAAATCCTGCCAAAGTAGTCACAGAAGTCTGATGCAGGTTTCAGCTTGGCCGGCTTTTGTGGTACTATCCCACCCATGCTAGCATGGAACACGGACGTTAAATGATGATGATTTGAATTATTAATTACTACCACTCCCAAGCATTACACAATGTTTTCCACAAACAATTCTATAAAATAAGCGAATTAAAAGAGTGGGTGTTTTTGGATAATAAACCTTCATCAGCAGAAATATGGTAGAGTTGTCACTCAATTGCTCAGTTAAAAAAATAATGTTATCTAACTCCTAATTTTATGGAGATGAATGTCTCACCAACAGTGAGGAAAATAGGGAATTGTGATCTATTTCATAAAGGTCAGCAGTATTACAAACAGCTAGAATTAAAACTGAATCCATTTTTACACCATGGACACAGTCCACCATGAGCTTAGCTTCTCTATATTATCATTAACCAACCAATCTGCTGATACAACTAAATTTTCCTGAAACATACATTTAATACCTTGAATGTTAAGGCAACATGCCCAAAAGATTTGGTAAGATTTGATTCAGCATAGTGAGAAAGCCAACTGAACAATGAAATGTTGTGAAAACCAGAACTTGACATATAAGCACAAGCTAATAGTTCTATCAGGTTAAATATTTGTTTATACTAGGTTAGCTGTTCTAGTAGTTTACACTACTGCCAAGATTTTACAACCAATAAACAAACTAAGAGCTGCATGCATCAGTGGTATGCTGGAATAAACTGTCAAAAGCTACACTGTGTCTAAAACATTACCACCAAGTGTTTAGTTATTTCTGTACTATGGCTCTGTTTAAACAGAAATGACAACATCATTATCAAACTTAGGTGTGGTAAAAAAGTTTGCTTCCCAACCATAGTTTCAGATTCTATCCCACGGCATGGTACCTTGGACAGGTATCAGCTATACTCACAAATTGATCAACACCTAGTGAATAGGATTTGGTGAACAGAAACTGAAAGAAGCCAGATAGGTGGGTGGATGGGTAAGTAAGTAGGTGTATGTGAGTGGGTAAGAGTTGCTTTGTCTTGACATGAAGAAATAGTAATTACTTCAAAACAAGAGTTGGTGACAGGATGGGCATCTGGCTGTAAAAATTCTGCTTTAACAAATTGTCTCCAGCCCATACAAGCATGGAAAAGTAGACATTAAACTGATTATATATATGTACACACACACACACACACACACACACACACACACACACACACACACACACACACACACACACACACACATTTATGTGTGCATTCATGTGTGTGTTTACATTTGCACTTGTCAAAAATTGCAGAGCTACAAGTTGTAATGATGTAATTTCAACAAAATCATCCACTGGTTTTGTGCTTTTGAAGGTGTGTGGAGATACCTTGCTGCAAAACAGGTAAGTTTAGGAACACAAAGAGCACCCAACTGTAAAGCAATACCTCAATATATTCATCTAACCTATATTAATATGGTAAAATAGATATAAAAATGAACAATCTTGTTTTTATCTTTGAACATATTTAAATTCTCCCATAATACAAGCATTAATCCTAAAATCACAAAGTCATGTGGAGGGGTAGGCTTAAACTGTTGTCCAGTTTAACACCATGACCTGGCCCTAGGCTGCTTTCACAGAATTTACTCAATTGCAAGCACTCATGGGACCAAGTCTCCAGTTTGATTCCATCCATTTCCTCCACCCATCACAGGGAACCAAAGGGTTCCCAGGCACCCTTGCTTCCAAATCCTATATGATTCCAAATTTAAATTGAAGATGTAGCTAAGTACAGACCCTTCAGTAGAACTACTCCCACACTAAATATATTGTTAATCCTAAATTTAGGCTTCCTCAACCATCATGGGCCCTGCCTCCCTTAACTACAACATGTGGTATCTATAAAATCAAATCTTTTTAGGTCAAACAAAAATGAAAACTTTTTTCTCTCCTTGTACCAATATCATTGAAAAATAAAGATTATATAGTCATAAATCTAAACTACATAATATTCGTTTTAGTTATCCTTCACAAAATTTATCACAAAGTCAATCAGTTTCATACCAGATGTTAAAGATAAATTTGCATAAGTCTTCTTCTTCCTAAATAGCAATAAACATTACTTCTTTACTGACTCCACAAGGTGAAATATAACCTCTTGCAATATATTACACAGTCAGATTTTTGTCTAGAATATTATAACAAAAACAACTTTTAAGTATTTTATTTAATCCAACAGGTTTACAGTTTTGAAATAATTGCTTTAGCCTCTTTGAAACTGCTAGGCTTTCTTTTTTTAATGTTCTAACTCCCACAAAGTCGATACCAATAATATTTTTCAACTTTGAAATTAACAGAAATGTCAATTTTGCTGATGAATTTAACATTTGCATAGCGTTATTGATTGTCTGACATTAGCCTACACTTTAGTTTATTTTATAAATATATAAACATTTATATAGCAAGATTAAACAGAAACACACATACAATTTCAAAAATTGTATAAACAACAAATGAACATGTATGTAAAATACAAATACGTAATATAAATACGCAGTACAATGCAACAAAAATATACACTAGCTTTATATAAACTTTATATGAAGTAAAATTATCAGTAAAGCTATCTAAAATAATATTCATCTTGTTGACACAGAATTTGATAAGTAAAAGTATTTTCTTCTCCAACAATCTATTTTACACATAGGAGGAAATAATTATTAGAGGACAGAGACATTATCATTGCTTCTACAACACACCCTCTAGCTCTGTAACTGACACGTTAACAAAATGTTAATTTCAGTTTTTCACTTAGAAACAAGATACAGTGTTAGATTGGTGACAATAGCAAATAAAATGAGGTCAGAAAAATAACAGAAAATACAAAAGAAAAATCATTCTTAGATCTGAGAGAACATTTCCATTTCATAAGGAAGACAAGACAGAGTAAAGTACAAAGTCACAAAGAAACCCAATAACTTCCACTAAGTCTCAAAGATAGAGTTTAAAAGCTAAACCTTTGTAGTCCTCCTCAAAAGAAATACACAAATAAATAGATAAGGCTATGTGGTAAGAAGTGCACTTCCTAACCAAATGGTTCCAGGTTCAGTCCCACTGCATGGCATCTTGGGCAGATGTCTTCTATAGCTTCAGGCCAACAAAAGCTTTGTGAGTGAATATGGTAAATGAAAACAAAGAAGTCGTGTGTATCCACCACCACTTGACAACCAGTAATGTGTTTACACCCCCATAACTTAGTGGTTTACCAAAAGAGACTGACAGAATAAGTACTAGGTTTTAAAAAATGAATTAAATAAACAGGTACTGGGGTTGATTTGTTCAACTAAAATTCTTCAAGGCAGTGCCCCAGCATGGCTGCAGTCAAATGAGTGAAACAAAGATAAATATAATTTTAATGTCTACTCTTCTATAGTTGTATGGATGAAACGGAAATTACTGAGGAATTTTTTTTACAACCAGAAGCCCTTCCTGCCACCAACTTTCACCTGTTTCAAGCATGGTAACAATTCCCCATGGCAAGACACGTTTCTGTGGAAGATTGGAAATGAATTACACTGTTTGTATAATGGTGACACTCTTTTACAATTACAGCGCACAATCAACACAAGAAGAGATACACTAGCACAGGCAATGGCTGTGTAGTTAAGTGGTTCAGAAGTTCACTTCCCAACTACATGGTTACAGGTTCAATCTCACTGCAAAATCTTGGACAAATATCTTCTATTGCCTTAATTTGACCAATGCTTTATATGTGAAATTTAGAAGGAAATTGTATAGAAGCCCGTCATGTGTGTGTGACTGTGTCTATTCACTTGTGTAGGTGCATGTAGGTCATTGTGTTCATATTTGATGGGGCAGGGCAGATATTACTTTGCTTGAAGACAGGTGAGAGTTGGTGACAAGAAGGGTGTCCAACCATAGAAAATCTGCCTTGACAAATTTCAAATGGCTCATGCAAGCATGGAAAAGTGAATAATAAAATGAGGATGATACAAATGTTCCTTGCATGAAATAAGCTCAACCAAAAAAATTACTATTTCAGTTTCTTATTAATAAACTATAAGTCAACTTAGTTTACTGTTTCATTTTGTCTACATAATTTATCCTATGTTTTGGCAAGATATTAGACATAGCTTGCTGAAACAGTATTTAAACTAAAAACATATTTGAAATACATACACCAATTAAAAACAATTAATGCATTAAATAACTTTTACACTGGTGTTTAGTAAAATATTATTATATGAAACTATTTTAATCGACTTTGTTGTCTCAGTTTAGACCAGGTTTAAGGCAAAGTGCTGGTTTGTCTGTTATTGGAATACTCTTGTAAGAATGATTTGAGAAGTAACAAAAAAATGTGTAAGCAATTGTGAAATGAAAAAAGAGGATATAATACAGACAAGAAATAAGTAATTTCTAAATACAATACTCCAGGTATAATCCTTGAAGGACAATAGGATCAATCTAGTGGTTTTGCTATTTTTAAGTTAGACAAAAAAGATCAGTCTCTTCTAAAATACATGTACCCACTCTCATGGTGCAAAGGTTACAAGAAATACAACAGAAAGACAAATTGAAAAATAGAGCTTATATTAGTTTGACACTCAAAAAATGGAGTGGGGGAACATCTTTAACATTTCAAGTATTTACTCTTCTTCCAAAAGATAGGACAGAGAGAAGGAAAATTAGAGAAATTGAAATATACAGGTGTCCAAATGTCATGGCATGGTGAATGACCAGAAGTAGTAGAAAGGTCACTTTAGGCATGAGTGGCAGTTGGTGGGGAGGCTGTGAGCCTGGTATGTACACATACAAGCATGCACACACCATTTTCACATTCACTTTACCATCATTTGATGGGCAAAATAGAACTTAAGGCAGATTTTCTATAGCCAGATGCCCTTCCTGCAGCCAACCCTTACCTGCCCCATGGCCAGGCATGTTTTCATTATTTTATCTCCAACCCCATCCTATAACAAATCAAAGATTGAAAATGAAGGATTGTTTATAATCATCATACTATGTCACAACACACACACATTTATCATCATTTTAATGTCTATTTCTCTCAACGCTTGTACAAGTCAAATAGAATTCATGAAAGCAAACTTTCTACAGTCAGAGGCCCTTCTTGTAGAAAACCTTCACCCATTTTCAAGCAAAGTAATAATTCTAAGTTCAATTCTGACACAACAAACCTATAATCAAAAGTACTCCAGTGGTAAAGCCCATCGTTTCTCTCATTTCAGAAATATCTTGAACTACAATGTCCAACCAACATCTCTTTCTTTTTTTAAAGATGGGAGGATGCATTTTAAGATTTCACTGCTATTTCTAACCAACTGAGTGACCATGGAAAGCCTCTCTACTTGCTATTACATCTGTTCTGTAGATTACATTAAAGGAATATATTTAGAACATGACACAATTCTGAAGCATCATAAGACAACAGTCAAAAGCCATTATTATATCTCCAACCCCATCCTATAACAAATCAAACACTCCATTACTGTATCACCAAAATATTTTTCTTTCTTCCCCAAAATGTTCATGATGCAGAGTTTTTAAGACACTAATAAGGACATTTTTACAAAAGGAATGGGGAGCAGTAAAAGGGGTAGGAAGGTAAAGTAATCTGGGGTTGGGTGTAAGGGAATAAAAAATATATAACTCATGCTGGTTTATATAGGAGAAAAATGGAAAACAATATATTAATTGCAAGAAATACTCTCAGTAAATCAGTTTTTTCAGGTCACTATGTTACATATGGTAGACCTTTCTAAGAGTACAACACTTCCTTGACATGTTTTCTTCTCAGCCATACAGGTGACATAATTGACAACACAACAACCCCTCCCTGTGTACACACACACACACTGATCATTCACTGTCTTGTCAATTGAACAGAATAAATAAGTTTCATTGAGAAAATCTAATAAAATCTTCACCAGTTGGCTCTAAAGACTGGATCCACTTCAAAATTACATTTTCTATATTTTCCTAAAATGTCTAAAAGTGATTTTATTGGAGTTATTTCTTTTGCTTGTTTTTAGATTTGACACCCAAGGGAGATTTTGTCAGTAGATTGCATGGATAATCTCAGTTAACCAACTCTATTACATATGCAAGACCTTACTATATTTCTATTTAGAACAAATATGCAAAACACTCTCCTGAGGTGTTTTGCTGTCAGCGAAATTGTTGATATTACATTGTCTGAGAGGAAAGATAGATATAAAAGAATTTAAAGAAGACAAAAAGGATATAAAACTAAAACAAATTATCCTGAATTGAGATGAGACTGGATGTTTAGAACTCATAGCAGAAGTAGTGGTTATGTCAATAAATAAGAATTGGTTTGAGAGCAATGGGAATTAAGAAAGACAATGAGTGGAAAGATAAATTCTGAAGTCTACTGCACAGCTAGTGCTAACAAAACAAAAATCATCATCATCTTAATGTCCACTTTTCCATATCTGCATGGGTCAGTTTACTGAAGCAGTTTTTAAATGGCTGGATACCTTTCCTGTCACCAACTTTCACCTGTTTCCAAGCAAGGTAATATTTCCCCATTACCAGACAGGTTCTTAGAGAATATAGGAAATGAATGACTCATTTACAAGTGTCACCTGATGTCAAGATAAGTAAACACAAACACATTACACACACACACACACACACACACACAAATTGGGCCTTTTTCACATTCCATCAACCAAATCCACCCCCAAGGCTTTGAATGGCCTAAGACTACATTAGAAAACACTTGCCCAAGGTACCACACAATGAGACTGAACCTGAAGCCAGGCCAATTATTGTTATTCTCGTGAATTTTTTTGTGATTCTGCCCATTATTAGTCTGCCAAGTTGAGAGAAAGGTCTATTATTGTTATTTTTCTGAAATTCTTTAAATTCTGATTCTGTTCATTAAGTGTGCCTGCAATCATTACTCTTAAGCTGTATATGCAACTATTTATTTTTTCATTCAGGAGCCTAGGTGGAGTGTAAAGCCAGACACAGAGCCCAGGTATGAAAGAGTTAAATTTATTACAATTCAATGTAATAAATTTAATGTATTATATAATAATATTTCGGTGATTATCTGCTGGTAAAGTGAAAATGAAGTAATTGTAGTATTATGATATTAAGCAATAAAGCATATTTGCTAAATTCCATCTCATTTATGTATTGTTTTATATATAGTCTGATGTTCATGGATTTCCACATATCTTCCTTTTTCTGTTTGGTTTTCATTGTGAAAGTGCGCCAAGTAGGCCAATACTACAAGGTGCATACTGAAATTAGGATATGATAAAAAAAACATGTGTGTGAGTGTAGGCCTCCTTTTCTTGACATTGCATGATAGTTGTAAATGAGCATCACTGTCATACAAGCAGTGTCATTCATTTCAAATATTCTACAAAAATATGCTTAGCCATGAGGAAATATCTTGCTTGAGATCACAGAAGGGTGATGATAGGAAAGGTTCCAGCCATAGCAAATTTGCCTTAAACTGCCTGACCTATGCAAGCACAGAAAAGCAAACATAGTGACAGTAATAGAACATTTAGCTCTCAAACTGACGTTTCATGGCCAACAAACCATGATCCACTTCTTTATCAGCAATTGAAACAAACACACAGAGTTTTGTTTTGTTTATTTTCTATGCAGACAAATTGGACAGATCTGCAGCACTGATTTTCATTCATCTTGTTTTATTCTCAACCACTTTCTTTATTCTTTAGTTTAACTATATAAAAAAAAAAGAACTAAATCAAAACAGAATCTAATTCTAAAACTTCTTTATATAAACATTTTCATCTTTTATTCTCATCAGTTCAACCATTGATCAGAGGCCTGCTAGATCAGCATCTAGCCAGCACTGGCTTGCCACTCAAATAACAATAACAATCACAACCAATTGACAGATGGTGAAATACTGATAAATCTTTTCCTATCCCAAGTCAGAAAGTTACCTATGTGAGAACAGAGAATATATCATAGATGGCATCCTAGATTCAGGAACCAACCTTTCATATTCAAAACATTAGTAAAAATCGCATCAATGAGATTTGGCATCCTTTATAGAGATAAGAAATATGCCAGCTCACAGCAAGCCTTGACTCTCTCCAAGACTCCAAGAAGGTGTGCTACATGATAGCAGTAGTACTGCTGCTCTCATATTTGCAGTGATACATTTCATTCAATCACTGTTATATCATAGAAAACATTCATCTGCTAAGACATCTGTTAAAGCTTCCTTCACTGAAAAATGTTCAGCCTCTCACCTTACTATCATGCTGATTTATCTCAGTCATATTTACTACAGCTACATATTCACTGCACTTCAGAACTTATCTGCATCTCTCCCAGCAGACACATCACATCAACATTTTGCTCGTTACCACTGATTGTTTAATTTATATTCTCTTTAAATCTCACATTAAAAGTTACCATAAATGTAATTCTTAATTTATCATTCCTTTATATATATTTTTTTTTTTTTTTTTTTTTTGTTATCTCCAAATGTACTCAATCTCACTCATCATGCCATTCTATGATATAGGGAAATAACTTTTACAAACATTAAATTAATTATTTTAATTTGATCATAACACTACAAAGGAAATGAAAACTGCAATTAAATTTAGAGTAGGTGTATTTTCAAAGTTGCAAGAAAGATTTTTTTTTCTGGAATATAAAACTGAAATATGATTTTCCCCTACTGTTCTGACACATGATTTAGATAGTCCTGTGTCTCCAAACCTTGCAGAAAAATACTAATAACAACTGCACCTTATAATGTCTTAACATTATTAAGTATCTGAGATTACATAAAAAAATTATATTGATTCAGCTTTTGTATGCAGTAAGCAGAAGACTCAGTATCCTAGTTTTATATGAAGAAGTATATTTGAAATGAAGCAATTTAACAATGAAGTGGAGTGAACAATACCATTGTAGAATACAGAAAGCACAAGGTCTGCCAGGCTAGATGTGTTGCAAGGCTCACAGACAGGTGGATCTGTGCAATTTGTTAGGTGCTATCTAAGAGATCAGAAGAGACCCTCTGAAGACTTCCAAACAATAAGACAACATAGTCAAACAATATGGGCCAAAATGGAAGAGAAGGTCACAATCACGAGAAGAACAGCTCACTGTGACCTGTGATGCATAGGAACATCTGATAATCTATGCAATAGACAATTATTAATGAAAAATTAAATCCTATATATGAGGGGGTACCCAAAAGAAACCGCAATTTTGAAATATTATTTCATTCACTTAGTTTTACACTTTTATCGCCTTCAAAGTATTCTCCATTTGAAGCAATGCATTGGTCCAGATGTATTTTCCACTGTCCAAAACAGTCCTGGAACTCTTGTGAAGTGATGTCTTTTAATGCCTCCATCATTTTTTTCTTCACCTCTTCCATATCTGCAAAATATTTTCCTTTAAGAACCTTTTTTCATTCGGGGAAACAAAAAACAGTTGCAGGGAGCAAAATCGGGAGAATAGGGAGGGTAGGTAAATGGGGTGCAAAGGTGCATTGCCTTGATGAAACCACCACTCTCCACTGTCACTGGTCAGGGTGTTTTCATCTCACTGTGTCTTGCAAACGCTTCAGAACTGCGAAGCAAAATGTGATCAACAGTCTGACCAGGAGGAAACAAATACTGTGTGGACAATTCCTTTCACATCAAAGAAAACAAATCAGCATCGTCTTCACATTGGACTTCACTTGATGCACTTTTGGGGGCACGGTGACACTCAATGCTTCCATTGACTTGATTGCTGCTTCGTTTCCGGGTCGTAGCCATAGCACCAGCTTTCGTCACCAGGGATGACCTTCGAAGAAAGGTTCAGATCAACTTCCAACTGGGCTTTCAGTTCACGACACACATTCAGTCTTAACTGCTTTTGATCTTCTCTGAACAAGTGAGGCACAAATTATGCTGCAATTCTTTTCATTCACAATTCCTCACTCAAAATTGGGAAGAGCTCCAGGACATGCCAGTCATATCAACAAGTTTGTCAATATTTTGGCGACAGTCCAAGATCAGTTCATGAATTTTCATGGTGTTTTCATTCATTTGGGAGGATGACAGTCGCTCTGAACAAGGTCGGTGTTCAAGTGACAAGTGACCATCCCTAAAGCCTGAAAGCTACTTGTAAACTTGTGTTTTGCTCATGGCAGTGTCCTTGTAAGCTGTTTGAAGCATGACAAGTGTTTCAGTCACCATTTTCCCCAGCAGAAAACAGAATTTTATGGAAGCATGTTGTCCCTTCATTTCAGCCATTGCAAAAATTGACGAACAGGGGAGAAGCACTGCAAAACAAAGATGCACCACGTTGCAGTACAACTCCACTCGACGATGCCAGTTGGCAGACTGATGCCTGAGGGTCACATCAAGTGGCTTCTAGCAGCGAAAGCCTGAACTACAACGGGCTTGTCCCACAGAGAACATTTCCGGTTACTTTTGGGTACCGCCTCATATTTATCAATAACACAAAGCCTATATTTAAAAGTGCAGTCACATACTAAAAAAAAAAAAATTAGCATAAATAATGTTGAAGTCCGTACTGGTAATCGAAGAGAGACATGGTGAAGGTAGTGGGGGAGGAATGAGAAGAGAGACACAGGAATGAAGGGGAGGAGTGGGAAGAGAGAGACAGGAAAGAAGGGGAGGAGGAGCAATCCATTTAAAGTAGTCTCAGATCAATGTCTCAGAAAATTATATTTCATACAACACTACAGCTACCACTGAGTTGTTTTCTGCCTCCCACATCAGAGCTGCATTGTTTATAATGTCCCATACTACTACTACTGCTGTTTTATTTACTACCTCCCCTACTACAGTTCTTGTATTATTTACTACGTCCCATACTACAACTACCATTTTATTTACTATGTCTTGTTTGTAAGTTGGATGAAATACAATAAGCTCATCAAGAGTTTCCAGTCAAATTATTGATTTCTGATTATAGGTACAAAGCCACAAAATTTGGGGAAAACTATATTTGATTATATCAATCTTGCATATGACTGATACTTAGATTATCAATCCCTAGAGGATGAAAGGTAAAGTCAATTCTAGCAGGATTTGAACTCAGGATATAGAGAGGAGTAGCTAAATACTGCTAGACATTTCATCCAATTCTATCGATGTTACTAATTTCTAAAATATTAAAAACATAACTTTATATGATAATGAAAGTTTATTTTCTCACATCTAAAATGTTCGAAATTTATTTTTAATGAATGAATGAATGGAGCTGGTATTGAAAAGATAAATAAATGATAGTAACTTTACTATGATGGTTGGTGGCTTCAATGGAGATGGTAGACAACACTATAATAGCTACTCCACTGTAGTTTAGACAAACCACTATACCCAGTATTCATAACCTGAAGAAGAATATCATACACTAATTACATTATTTACATTTGACGGATATTTGTTCTCATCTTGTTTGTTGCTAACACAACATTTCGGCTGATATACCCTCCTGCCTCCATCAGGTGTCCCGGGGGAATTTCGAACCTGGGTTCTCATTCCTAAGGTATTTTTCCAATGTTGCTATTATTATTATTATTATTATTATTATTATTATTATTATTCAGGTCACTGCCTGGAATCGAATGCAGAATCTTGGGATTAGTAGCCCACGCTCTTAACCACTATGCCAAATGCCCATAGGCATATGGCGTAGAGGTTAAGAGCACAGGCTACTAACCCACGTACATCAGCCGAAACACAGTGTCAAATGTAAATAATGTACATAATTCCTCATCTCTCAAATATAGAACTATATTACCATACACTAAAACTAGCAGTCACCAAGAAAACTAGGTTTAAATGAATGGCTTCTGTTACCTAAGTAAACTAATTAGTAGCAGAACTTGTGGAAGAAAAAGACTGAGAAAAACATGGGAAGAAAAAAAACAAAGGATAATATCAAGAGGCTGAACTTCATGTTTGAGATGACAAAGAACTGCCAGAAGAAGCCAGATGTTGTGCTGGGAAACTGGTTCAACCTATGCAAATATGGAAAAACAAATACAAAATGATGATCAGGAAGATCTGAAATGTCTGGAAAGTCATTAAAATAATCTATAAAGAGATTCGGTAGAAGTTGTTTGTTTGTTTTCTTAACATTGTCCCTCAAATTACATTGTGCCATGTTAGAAAAGGATGCATTGTATTAATTGGTCCTGGATTCCTTGTACATAGAATAAAGAAGGGGTGATCATAAATGCTCAATGAGAGCTGGTCAAGGGCTAAACAGCAACACGATAAAATGCTGGCAAGCAACCTACTCGTCAGGTCACCAAGAACAGCAATTCCAGAACCTGCAATTTTCCTGAATAGAGTACCATTCAGACCTATCTTTCCACACACTCTTTTCAACCTATTCCAACATAATCTTCCCAAATCAGCACAAAACATCCAGTCTCAATGCTACGTTTAACTTATTGCCCTTCAATTCCAAGTTTGGCCTATATACTTGGAATTTCTTGCCCAAATCTTCCATAGATTCTAGTGTATGAACAAGGTCAACAGTATACAATATTTCCCAAACTCCTGAAACACACACATTTGTCTGCATATGTTAAAACAACTATTTGTATCACTTTTATCCAAATACATGGAGAAATTACATTTGATCAGTATGGCAGTGAAAAGAGTTTAGGAATTACAGATCACCACAACTTCAAGTCTGCCTGCACACAAATATATTAACACGACTTTAACAATGCTTTATCATGTGCATCTCTCCCTCTCTCTCTCTCCCTATCTCTCTCCCTCTCTCTCTCCCTCTCCCTCTCCCTCTCCCTCTCATATATGCATGTGTGTGTGATTGTGTGTTCAATGCAACCTGTCAGTGCAGTAGAAGCTATTTTAAATAAAGACTAAAAATAATACCACAAAGTAATTTCAATAATGTCGAAAAAAATTTCCAGAGTGGAACACAAGAAACGAGTGCTTCAGAAACTTGAATGCAACCATCATCAATTAGTAAAGCAGCATTATATCATACACTGTCATTCTTCCACAAAATGGATTATGGATATTAACTTTTTCATATATCATTTTAGTTAGCAAATCCATTTAGAATATTTTGACACGTAAGAAATAAGTATTCTTTGATGCTAAGTAGAAATAGGTAGAAATGAAGCTAAGTTTTTCAGAATCATTTTTGTTTCTATTTTGCAATCTTTTGAAAGAAAGAATGGAGGCAATTTCATGCAGACCATTCACTCAGAAGTTTATGTTGACTATATGCATGTACGCATGCTCACAAAACCACACGATCGAGAGAAGAGAAATATTAAGAGCTAGATACACATTGTTGCAAATATTTGTTGAGTTGATTAACAGTACAAATAAATTTAATAATAAATTTGTGTAAATCTAGATACTACTAACATACGCACCTAAACACTAACAGAAACACACACAAGTATAAACAGCTACCTTATGGCAATGCTTGGCAAGTTATTAACTGTCTAGACAATAAAGCAATTTTTTCAATTACATCACAATACTAAATTTCTAGTTTTTAAATTGGTCTCTACAAGATCTTCTTTCTGACATCATCTTAGAGAATTGAATTGAATTAAATTGATAAATGGATAATGCCAAATCAAACAATTATGATAAAATACAAGGCAATTTCAAAGAATCTTATTAAAAAAAAAAAAAATGTAAATATTGATTAATATTTTAAACATTTACAAAGTTCAAATTCTTAACATTTCACCAAGACCAGTTCCAATATTTTTAGCATATTTGTATCTGATGCAAATAAAAAAGTATTGAAAAATAGCATGACTTTATATTTAAATCAAGATAGAAAAGCAACTTACTACAAACTAAATACAAATTAAAGAAAAGAAAATTTAATGAAATATATTAACTTCACATATAAAATATCTGAGTAATATAATTAAATAATCAATCAAATTTGCTTATTTATTGGTTATAAATTCAAACATCAATAATATTGATCATTGCAAGATCATATGCTGACTGATTCGTTTTTTTCCATTCTTTCAGTTAGGACACCAATTTTGATATCTGAATATAGTGTTGATATTAATAAAACAATTTAACTCAGTTTTTAAAGAAATGCTGAAATATTTTGTATTCACAATTTTCAAAACATTCATCAATGAGAGTTGGGTAGACTTTGTCCTCCTCCATCTTAATTTCATATTTTTGTTTAGTCTCCCTTCATATCAACAGCTATTCTCCCTCTACATTTTATTTCACCTATCTTTAGTAATTAGCACAAATTTATTGTAGTTGTTTGCTTATTCAATTCTTATCCGAGGTTTACACTGAAATCTCCACACCCCAACTAGATCAAAACAAAACCTAAAAAAGAAATTACAAACTAAAAAAAAAATATATCAAACATCTCTGGCAGTGTCTACTTAAAAGTATCAAACAAATTTCTGTTTGTGTTATATTTATGTTTATATATATATATATTTATGTTTATATATATA
>NC_068981.1:192173483-192177994 GCF_001194135.2 Octopus bimaculoides
ACATACATACATACATACATACATACATACATACACACACACACACACACACACACACACACACACACACGAGGTCTGATCAATAAGTATCCAAACTGTTGCCATAGTAACGAAGCTAAAACACACTGAGTGAAGCCGCTTGGCAAAGATTGACCTTGAACTCTGCTGTGCATGTGCACTAAGTTTTAACATTCTAGCTCATTTCTGCTGTTAACAGCAGTACTTAGAAGGAAGGAGCATATAGTGCAATTGTCACACTGACCATGACAGAGAAAACTGTCATGGTGCTACCTGCTCAGAGGCCTATGCAAGGTTGCAAAAAGTGTATGGAGAGGGTTGTATGAGCTGCACACAAATGGTTCAGACGTTTCCAAGATGCCGGCGAAAAAATGTCAATATTGACGAATGTTCTAGAAGACCCGCAACCAGCAGAACTGAGAAAAACATAGATGTGTGTGCAGCTGTGAGGGAAAATCGTCGAATCACCATCCAAGAGTTATCAGAGGACGTACAGATTAGTTATGGTTCAGTTCAGTCCATTATCACTGAAGATTTGGGTATGAGACACGTGTCTGCCAAGGTTGTGCCAAAACTGCTTTCAGCTGACCAAAAAGATCCTCGGGGTTTCATCATCATCATCATCGATTAATGTCCATTTTCCATGATGGCATGGGTTGGACAATTTGAAAACTTTTTAAGCCTCTGAGCAGGTATTGCCAAGCTTTTGGCAAAATTTGATGCAGATTCTCTGCTCAACTTCCCCAGTCATGGTCAATGCAATGATCACAAGTTACACAACTTCCTTCCAGGCACTGCTGTAAACAATGGAAGTGAACTAGAACATTATAACTTAGTGTGCATGCACAGCAGAGTTCAAGGTCAATCTGAACCAAGTGGCTTCACTCTGCATACTTTAGCTTCATTACTATGGCAACAGTCTGGATACTTATTGATCAGACCATGTATACATATGGTGTATCATTATTAATCGAGCGATGGCTTTGTAGAATTGCAACAGCTTCAGACAAAAAATACCTTGCAGTATTTCTTCTGGCTCTTTACACTGAGTTCAAATCCTGCTATGGTCAACTTTGTTCTTCATCAGAGAATAAAATAAAGTATCAGTGAAGTCGATGAAGTCAGCAAACTCTCACCCCTCAAAATTGCTGGGTTTGTGCCTAAATCACTAAAAATTCTTATTTAGGCAGTGAGCTGACAATCGTTACCACATTGAACAACATGCTAAGCATGCTCCAGCTTCAAATGTCACTGAGGTCAACTTTGCATTTCATTCTTTCGGAGTCAATAAATTCCAGTCAAGCAGTGGGATCAATGTAATTGATAAGCTCCACTCAACAAAATTCTAGGTCTTGTGCCAATAGTAGAAAGGATTATTATTACTATTATTATGGTGGCAAGCTAACAAAATTGTTAGAGTGTCAGGAGAAATACTTTGCAGTGTTTCTTCCAACTCATTAGGAGTTGAAATTCCAAATCAACTTTGCCTTTCATCCTTTCAGGGTCAATAAAACAAAGTTCTTTCAAGTACAGGGGTCAATGTAATCAACTTGCCCCCTCCCCTAAAAAATTGCTGGTCTTGTATCTAAATTAGAAATAATTATTATCAGCAATAATAGTAGTAGTAATATTCATGCCTATATCTTGTATAGCTTTTGTTGTTTCTCAAACCAGCCAAGCAAGGGAAATACCAGCAGGTGTGTGTGAGTGTGTCTGTGTGTGCGTGTGTGTGTGAGAGGGGGGGTCACATTGTGTCTGTTTCATTTTGGTGTCTCATTTAAGACATTTCCATTCACTTCATATACAGTGAGCCCCTTTAAGAAATTTTCTGCTGGTTCTATCTCCATATCTAGCATTGGTGAAATATTTACCAGTCTTTCATTCCACAACTGTATACAATAAATACATCACAAGCATTCTTGTTGCAACTCCTGCTAGAAAATTCCTGTGAGTTACGCCTAACAGCATATTCAATGTCTCAATGATCTCTGAAAGAATGGTAAGTCATTCCTTTAAAGACCATTCATTCATTCATTTGGACAGACACACACACACACACACCTACAATGAATTAAACTACAGCTATTTTAGATACAAATAGGTTAAGCACCCACACACTAAAGAAAACGATTCAACCAGGAATAAACTCAGTAAAATAAACTGAATAAAGAAAAGATTCTTCTACAGTGCAGGAGAAAAAAAAATATTCTAAATATATAATTTCCAGATGACCTGACAGATAAGAAAAAGAAGTGTCTGTTTTTATATAGGTAGCTTCTGGTTTTATGTAGTTTAAATTATGTGAATGATTTCCTCTATAATTTTGTTAATTATAAATCCTCTTCAATGTGAACCTATCCTCTAGCTACCAATATCTTTGTTGTGTGTGATTTTATTGTTTTCGATTTTATTGTTTCGATTTTTTTTTTTAATGTATAAACGATGGGGCCTTCACTGCCAGTTATTATTATATATAAAATGAGAAAGAAAATTTACTAAATATTTCAAACTATTATGTTCTATTGTTATTATTTTTCTTTTATGAACCTGTCAGAGAGAAAAAGAAGTCTCAAACATTTATAAATATTTTTAGTAAAAGAGGGTAAAACATACATAACGGTATGGGAAATTAAAATGCAGTTTCTTAATTTAACATGTTAGAACATAGCAGGATCAGAAGAAATTGAAGAAGAAATTGAGACAGAATTTTTACAGCTTGATGTTCTTTCTATTATCAACTTTTACCCGTTTTCCAAAAAAAGGGATTTTTTTATTCCAGGGAAATTTTAAAGTGCAGCACTAGCAGATGATTTAAGAAATGTCAGAAATCACCAATTACAGCCCGACCACAACTGGAAATATCACTGATTGAAGCTGAACTTCAAGCAATGACATCACCATCCATAGCCATACTTCAGCATAGATAGTAAATATTCACACAAATAAACATACATACATCCGTTACCATTTGTGGATGGGCTGTAACAGGTGATTTTTGTTGATATTTCTTGTCAACAAATTATCTTCTAGCTCTGCACTTTTAAATGCCACTGGAATGAAAATTAGATCACAAACACACACACAAAAACGGTTTCTTTCAGTTTCCTACCAAATTCCCTCACAAAACATACGTTAACCCAGGGCTATAGTGGGACATTTGCCCAAAGTGTCATGCAGTAAGATTGAACCTGAAACCACATAGTAGAGAAGTATACTTCTTAACCAGGTTTCTATCATATCAATACTAAATAAAATTCAATGGTATTAAGATTTAGTTCATAAAAAACTTACAAATAAAAAAGATAGATCAATAAAATAAAAGCAGTGTGATTAAGAAGTTTGTTTTTTAACCACATGATTTCATGTTCAATCCCACCACCTGGCATCTTAGGTAAGTATTTACTGTAACCCTGTACTAACCAATGCCTTGTGAGGGAATTTGAAACATGGAAATCACAGAAAGCCCATCATAGACACAAATAAATGAGAGAAAGCACATACAAATGTGCAGGAATGCTGATACTCCACACTTGTCACCACATTATGACTGGTCATTCAGCACTTTCATAGACCTCCAAAATATATGTAAAAAAAAACCCTTACTACAAAACAGGCGTTGCCTCAGTTAACATCCTGTCTATACCCATGTTAACATAGTAAAAACCAGGTGTGGGTCAGGTGGAGTTTATTGAAGCAAATTTTCTATGGTCAACTGCCCTTCTTGTCACCAACCCAGACCTGTTTTCTAAGCAAGGTACCATTTTCCCATAGCCAGACATGTTTTCATAGAATACTGGAAATGAATGACACCACTTATATGACAGTGACACTCGTTTACAATTAATTATCAGACAATGTCAAAACAAAGAAACACTTCCAGCTTCTGTTCACCAAATCCAATCACAAGGTCTTGGTCAATCAAAGATTATTGAACACTTGCCCAAGGTGCCATGCCTTGGAACTGAACTGAAAACCATGTGGTTGAGAAGCTACATACAAATTTTTTTTTTTCCTCTCAGTTAAGCCATTTCATTCCACTCACTTGAAGGAAATCATGAACAATCCAATGCCCATTTCCTTTCTTAATATAAACCTTGCATTCCAATGTGAGATTTTTAAAAAAATGTCTGGAATAAAATAAAAATATCTATTAACAGTTTTGAAAACTGAATTGAATATATTCAAGCTTCAGATTCTCCACCCACCACCTTCCACCTATTTCTAAATCAAAGTGTTTATAATAGTTTGTATTGTTTGAAATATTTTTTCTGAAAGGGGAGATATAAAATCTCCTTCCACCTATAAATCACAAATGTCAAGAGAAAATTGAAATCAAATTATTTTAGTTCACATCAGAACATTTTTTAACTCGTCATCAAATATATAAAGAATATTCAGCATAATGTTCAGTGACAGCAACATAAACAAAGCTAAATTTAATGAAGAAACCTCTTCCAAGTTACTCAATTTGCTAAAAATAGTATCCTAAGTAT
>NC_068981.1:192178004-192179404 GCF_001194135.2 Octopus bimaculoides
AAAAAAAAAAAAAAAAAAAAAAAAAAAAAAGATACATTTGATAATTAATATAGCTTTAATAGTTTCCAATACTGATCCTTTTTTGCTATTATTTAACCCCAGGTCAATCATTACTGAGCAGACCTATGATCAAAAGCATTCTAACTGTGACCACTCATCTTTTAAGACCTATCCAAGACTACACTATTCAATAATCCAATGTGTCTTTTCATATTTAAGACAGAGAGGTTTAATCCGATGGAGATTTAGTTGCTATTTCTAGTTGGTCAATCAACTATGCAGATGTCTCCCTTCAGTGCTTTTTCGTTATTGTTGTCCTTTCATCCCTGATACGTCTGTCTAATACAGTACTATTGGCAGTGTGGCATTCACTGATTCAATTACACTATAAATTGTGATGTAATAAAAGACTTATGTAAAAAATAATTCAATTTGTTATAGGAACCAACATTATTATATTGTAGAGAATGTATTGAAATAAAGCAAACTCGGAAGTTTTGATTACTGAACAAAAACAAACGCAAAGAGAGATTGTCCAAAAGCTCTAATAGAATTATCTGTTTTTGTACATTATTGTTCTGGATAATAATACACAGGACAGAGAGCAACAGTAATGGACCGCCATACAGTTGCTCAAACTACTAGTAATAGCAGTCAAATAGCCCTGAAATCACACCCTCCAATCTTAGACAAGGAAAGAACAGACAATAATTTAGTATTACATGCTTCTAACAAAAAGAAAAATAATAAGAGGGAGGGATGGCTATGATTAGAATGCCTTTAGTCATAGGTTTGACCAATCATGGCTGACTTGGAGCCAAACAACATCAACAGCAGCAGTGATAGAACAATTCACAACAGCAGTGGAGATTCAAGCAGAACAGATACTGAATATTATTATCAAATGGCTGCAACTTCTGCTTTGCTCCCTCAATCAGATATGTTGTTTTAACTTTTCCTTGCTTTCAAAAAATTTAGGACTTATTCTCATTTCTTCTTCACACACATACGCAGTATACACAACTGAAGCTATATTGAATTAAAATAGCCATCTGCTCATCAATGTATATATACCATTGACAGGCTAGTTATCATGGTATTTGTCCAGAGATAACATCTCTTATGGACGTGCTGTGTTAAAAACACAAACATCACAGGGATATGAAAAATTGCCTTAGGAGTGGCCAGTGAAAATGCCAGATGCCTTCACATCACCTGGTAACTGTAAATAAGTGTTACTGTTATACAAGCAGTATCATTTATTTCCAATATTTAGCAAAAACATGTCTAGCCATAGTGAAATGTTACTATGCTTGGAAACGGGTGAGGGTTGGCAACAAAAAGGGCATCCAGCCATAGAAAATCTTCCTCAATAAACTCCAACCCATGCAAACGATGGT
>NC_068981.1:192179414-192226904 GCF_001194135.2 Octopus bimaculoides
TTCCTCAATAAACTCCAACCCATGCAAACGATGGTGTGTGTGTGTGTGTGTGTGTGTGTGTGTGTGTGTGCATGCACATAACTTGTGTAATGCTGCATGTAAATAGTTACTAGTTTTTGTGTTTGTAAATGGAATTTTTCAGATTAGCAGCAATGGCCTTATTCGAAGTCTTTGTTATAGGAATTTAATGAAAGAACACAGTATGGTAATTGAAACATAAACATGTGGTTTATAGTTCCAATATTAAATTTTAACAAGTAACAGACGACTCCTTACTGGTTGAAAACAACTGAAAATTATTTTCAAAATTACTTTTGCAGCTTTAACATGACATCCTCTTGATATATATAATTTACAATGTTACTTTCTGAAAGAAAACATGTCAAAACTAGTTGTTCTTATTTATTGGTATGTTAAGGTTAAAAAATAATATTCAAATTTCTGACATCTTGCATAACAAGTTGCCCAAGAACAATTTTCTTGTACATCAAATTGCCTGTGTTTATATCAGCTGCATGCTTTTCGGGAAACATTCTGTCAAAGAAATCCTTGTTCTTAGATTTCTACTCACTGTGGTCTTAAAATTTGTAACAACATGATCAATGAAAACATAACTAGAAAAGTACTCAAGAATCTATAAATTCTAACTGAATAGCAAAAAAAAAAAAAAAAATACAGGATAATGACAATGATGTGTCTAATAAAAACGTTATCAGAATTATTGAAAATATACAACTGGGAATTCTTAACAAAAATTCTACACTTCAAATTAAATATACAGGAGAGATGTTTCAATAGAATTCCTGTGAACAGTAGAATTCTTCTACAGTTTAATTTTTATGTTTATCATTATCATTGTGAAGGTGTAATGCTTAATAGTTGGAGAGTATGGTTCAAAATTGTTAAGTTACAGGTTCAATTTCCATAATGGACAATGCATTTTGTCATTGAACAAACCACTTCATATCGTTCCAGTCACCATCATCATGGTTTGATCAGATGGAATTTTATTGAGGTGGACTTTCTACAACTGGATGCCCTTCCTGTCACCAACCTTCGCCTGTTTCCAATTAAGGTAATATTTTCCCCATGGCCAGACATGTTTCTGCAGGATACTAGAAATGAGTGACACTACTTGTATGACAGTAACAATCATATAACTAACACGATGTCAAGACAAAGAGACACAAACATACACTTGCATGCACAGAAACACACATATACGAAAGGCTTCTTTCAGTTTCCACTTAACAAATCCACTCAAGGTATTGGTCAGCCCAGGGCTATAACAGATGTCAGTTACCCAAGGTGCCACACAGTGGAACTGAACTCAAGACCATATAGTTGGGAAGTAAACTTCTCAACCACACTGCTATGCCTGTATATCAAATGAAAATGAGTACCAGCAGCACCAGGGGTGAGTTGACCCTTTGTTAGTCTGGTGTCCCAATCAACAAATCTTGTACTCTTTATTACTTATCCAAGATAAGCTCTGGCCTAATGGCCATGAAGGTTTAATAAAGACTTTAACATTGCCATTTTGGAGCCAACAGTTAATTATATCCATTATCAGGAATTCAAGAAGTAACACAGGAATTTTATAGTTCAATGTTTTAATTTTAACTGATTATTAATTCTAAAAAGTGATCAAACCTGAGTAGATTATACAAGTTCTGGACACATAAGCAGGAGTGGTATTTATTGAAAATTGGACAATCAGCTGACAGTAATGTTTTCTCATATTAGTACATAGCCAAAAATACAACCAATTACATTAACCCTATTAATGCTGCATTTGTTAGCATTCCAGTTCCAAACAGATGTCAATTGTCAACACTGATGGGCAAAACTAAAGAATTTTGTACAGCAATTTCATTTACAAGAAATGAATGTTATTGAAACATTTTTATCATCTAAAATTGCACCAAATGAACAAAAACGCATGAAAAATGTAGGCTAAAATACCAGGTTATTTAATATATGCAACAGCGTAGATGGTGAGCTGGCAAAATCGTTACTGCACCGGATAAAATGCTGAGCAGCATTTCTCCCAACCTGAGAACAAATGCTGCTGGGGTAGACTTTGCCTTTCATCCTTTCTGGGTCAATATAATAAGTACCAGTTGAGTATTAGGTTCATGTAATTGACTAGACTACTCCCCAAAATTGCTAGCCTTGTGCCTAATTTGAAAGCAAGACATACAACTGTTCCTGAAGAAGAGCTAAGAATTTACTGCCAAAAAAGACAATCATCTTATAAATTAATATTAATTTGTTTTGGAAAGAGACAGAAACATTTTTTGTAGGGGTGAAGGGAGAATAATCAATTGAATCTATACCATTATATTGCTGAAGGATGAAAAGTAAAATCATCCCGGTCAGTATCTGAACTCAGAAAGTAGAGCAATGATCATTTCAGCTGACTCAATAGAGTTAAATTTCAATTATCTGAATGAGACAAACAGGGATTATTTTGCTCAGGTATCTGATCTAATAGTAAACAAAGGAAGCCATACAAAACATAATTATGTTAAAAAGCATATTTACAGAGTCTTCATGAGTTTTACATTGATGTACACTTGTACATCATGCCATTCCTCTATGACCTACATGCTGTAATATTTCACTTTTCTGTTTGACTGTCAATGGAAGATATTCACATTCCTTTCACAGACGTGGAAACACCAGCAAACTCAATTACTTGTAATAGATACATAAAAACTTGTAGAGCAAACAAAGACTGATTTTAACATCATTTTAAATCATTCAGCATGTCTGTGAGTTTCAAGTGACCACTGAGATCAAACTAGCAGACCAACCAGCCAACACATAATGCTTTTGATGAATGTAAACAAGACATGATTGCCTCCCCGGTGTCATTAACACTTTGATGTCAGCTTTTATAGGTTCTTCAGTAAAACAAATTCACATTGCATTACTGCAAAGCAAAAAGACATTATTATTCTCTAGTTTGGGTTGGACAGAGTATGGATAATTAAATATTCAGAGGACCTTGATATCTCAATCAGATAATCTGAAATTCACATAACTGATGTTCAGATGACCAAAGCTTTACTGTATTTGTGATTAAATACAAGCAAGAGTCTTACAGTGGGAAGAACATAGTTAACATAAATGTCTCCAGGATATTGCAGGAATGTATCTTATTAACTTGGATTTGAACACAAAATATAAAAAGACAACTAAATATTGTAAGATATTTATAACTTTTTTCTGTCATGCCTGCTTTCTCAGAAATAATTTGTAATCATGTTGTTGCACTTTTTTTTCATTTGTTTTGGGGTTTTTTTATAATTTTGCCAATGTTTTGTTTGTTTGCTGAACCATTAAGAATTTTTAAAAAAACACAAATTCCCAATTCTGGAATGGAATGGTTTGTATAAATCTTATTTCAGTATATTTAAGGAAGAGTTGACATAGCTTAAATAAATACATTAATACCAGCCATAAAGTGATATTAACTTCTATTCCATTAACCTGTATCACTTAGCATTTTTGTTGATTTAATTAAAAATTAGCCAATCAATTAAAAGCAGAGTCAAAGAGTCTGCAACTACTGCAAAGATTCCACTAACAATAGTTGCAGTCAGAGACACCAACTCCAACCAACATAATGTCACAGTCTTAAGATGAGAGCATTATTGAACCATCACTAGTCCCATTTTTCAATAGTTATTAATTCCTCTAGTGTTATTGTTGGCTGAAGATAATATCTAACCACAACATTTGTTAATAAAGATATTATCTCCAGCAAACATAACATCATAGATATCTAGTAACAAATGTTGTGGTCAAAGATATAATCTCCAGCAAACATAACATCGCAGGCATCTTGTGTTGTGGTGAAAGATATTATCTTCACTCAACATAGCATCACAAAAGTCTAGTAATGTGTTGTGGTCAGAAATATTTCCAGCCAACACGTCACACAAGTTGAACTCTTAGCCAATGCTCACATCTATGATCTGGTAGCTTGTGCCACATTTAGGTACCTGTGAAGTAACTAAGCTGAGCATCAGGTATGTCAACTAGAGGGAGAAGAGCTGCACCAGCAGTCAACTGGTAATCATTTACAGTTGAGTAGACTGCGGTAATGTAAAATATCATAGATTGGTCAATGGCAATGTAGTGTCTGGCCCAAGAATTGAATCCATGACATTATGATCAGGGGTACCACACTCCAACCACTAGACCACACATCTTCACAGAAGTCCCATCACAAGGATTGTAAATATAGGAAAAAAGGAATTAATAATACAGAACAGCACTTGCATCTTGAGAATAAATTTGTTAAACAGTAAAAGATTAAATATAAATTATGTGTTTGTGTTTTTGTTATTCATTTAGAGAAAGAAACTATAACAATAATTCTAGGACTGAAATAGCAGAACAGTAAAAACATAAGATTAGATTTAATAATATTCCTGATCAATGGATAAACAAACAACAGTCATAAAAGCCAAAAATAAATATTTCTGCTGACTGATAGATACACCATAGATTCTATTGTAATAAATACTTTTTCTTTCTTTCTTCAATGGAGACAAGCACAGATCAAAATTGTGTCTGCTAACCTTTTAAATTTGTTCTTTCATAATAAATCTGACCATCCCAAAGTGACTTTTTTGCATAGCTTAACCTTTTGTCAGCAGAACAGATGAAGTATTCCAAATAGCATCAGAGATCTCAATGAGAAATTAACCAAGGACTAAGTAACAGAAGAAGCCAGTTAAATAGATTTGTTTAATCCATGCCAATTGGGGGAAAATATGTAAAAATTCCATCAATAACCATGAGGCTAATTAGTATAATTGGAAACTTATTCTCATATATAATATAAATATATATTATTTTATTCATTTTTCAGACTACAAAGTTATTTTGCGATTAAATTTTCTTACAGTTTCTAGTTAAGCAAGAAAAGAGTCATAACTTTTTGTCATGTTAACTCACTAAACTTTATCGATCCTCTTATTTTGGTAACTAAAAGAGGAAGGAAGCAACTGAATACATAATTCCCAGATCTCTCCAATTGAACTTTAGTTAATCAAAGGTTAATTTCAGATTTTCTCATCAAATGACTAGTCAAAATATACACCATCAAACTAAAGACTTCTGAACATAAAAACATTTAGTCTAGCAAGTAGTATTCAAAATACCAATAAAGAACTTTGGTAGTGAATTTTTGGCTGGGCCTCACTGAAGAAATCACAAGAGATTGGGAGATGTGGCAATTTGCTGTACTTGAAAAGAAACATCAAGCTAAGTAAAACCACTGTCTTCCATACATACAGGCTTGTCCTTTACAGGTGCTGGTGCCACATAATATACACTCATGCCAGTGCTGCTTAAACACACCCATGCCAGATAAAAAGCACCCAGCATGCACTGTTAAGTGGTTGGTGATAAGAATGGCATCCAGCCATAGAAACCATGCTACAACAGACAATTGGAGTCTGGACAGCACCCATCAAACTGTCCAACCCATGTCAGCATGGAAAACAGACATTAAATGATGAACATTTGTAAACAAGAAGTTTAAAAAAAAACAAATTAGAATATGAAATACATGGTTCCCTTCAACCATTTTGATACCAACTTACCTGAGATTGCCATTAGTTCTACAATACAAACATCATGCTTTACATTATTCTAAATTAAAACTTCTCATAAAAATTTGATGTTATGTACCAAACACCAGCTTAACAATTACAAATTTATTCTGTTTAATCTTTCATTATTTTCTAAATTTCAATAGAAATATGGTAACAAAAGGTTTAAATCCTTTTGCTTCATCTTTCAGATTGAAAAACTTGCATTATAAGATTTACTACTCAATGACACTTTTTGTAAAGATACAAGGAGCAGTGTTTATTTAATAACAAGACATTACCTTCTCTCACTCTCCACATGAGCAAGACATGGACCCCACAAGCTGCATTGAAGAGAGAAGGAATACCTAATAAAGTGATACTGGGTTGAGGGTCACACCCCAGTCCAGCTTATATAGGACATGTTCTCTAATGCCTGTAGCATGATAAAATGCATCTGATATACTCTCTAAAGTGGTTGGTGACAGGAAGGGCATCCAGCTGCACAAACCATACCAAAATGAAAAAGGAAAAGTGAGATCAGGATTCAGCAAGCTACATTACAAGCAACTGACTAGGAGGGCAGGAACTTCACTCCAAATAACTGACAATGATTGTGACAACCACCCAATCAATACAAGTATTAAAAAAAAAAATGTAAAAAACTGACGATGATCTACGTAATTGCATTTTACTGTTTTAAAACATACCTAAATCTTCACATTTTCATTTAAAACAGGGAAAGAAATAAATCAATGGTATAACAGCATAGAATCAGTGAGGTCCTTAGATGTCAATGACAGCTTCAATCAATTCACTAAGTTATATATAGAGAATGAATTTCTTTGACGACAATAGCGTCCATTACCATCATTTGAATTGGTTCATCAAACATGCAGTTCATGACAGCATCATAGAATACAAAACTATTACTATAGAAAACTTTTCCTGTATTTCCTTCAGTATTTTCTCAATCAATCAATCAGGTTCCTCCTCATAGGTTTTCTGGCATGCATATATACAGACACACTCACAAACACACACATTATATCCATTCCAATTTATAAACTTTCTTCCAGTCTTATGTATTTTAAAACCAATTTCGTTAGCTGCTTGAAACACCTGTTTTTAAAATCCATTTTCCTTTGAAATGAGCTGCTGGGATTAATCGAAGGAATTCATCATGAATGAAACATTAAAAATAGGTCTCTTCCAATAATTAGCATGCTAAGATCAGAAAAGATTAATAACTTTGATTGAGGAAAAGAATGATATTTCTATCACCAATGACCAAAAATATAATTGCCTGCTACAAAATAATTAGTGAAATAACCAAATTATTCTCAATCTCACGTATGTTACATAGCAACACAATGATATTTATTATCTCTTCATAATAATAGCCTATATTAATGTTGGTTGGTTGGTTGGCTGGCTGGCTGGTTGATTGATTTCTTCAGTCCTGCTTTACATCATATAGAAAAAGGAGTAAAAGAGATATAGAGAGTCAATATAAGAAGTGCAGGATGAGTGCACATACAAAGCTTGGTGGCAGACAATGAGAACTATCTGAAAAATACACATTGTTTTGATGAAATTTTGCAGAAATTGGGTTTGTATTGAGCATATTACAATTATTTTGATAACTTTTTTAAAATAACAGTTGCTGCAAATATACGAATGAGAAATTTGATTTTTAAGTTAATTCTGTTTTAAGGTAATAAATTTTTCATTTGAAAATTAGTATTGTCATTTTGTAGAAGCTCCAAGAAATTTGATGAAGGCTATATTATTACGTGCATGCCATAATTTCCCAATATTATCCATAGTAGCAAAAATATACCTTCAAAGTTACCTGTCTTGGGTAACACTGTGTGTGTGTGTGTGTGTGTATGAATATATATATAACACCCATGATTGATTCCCAGACCAGGCGTTGCATTGTGTTCTTGAGCATAGCACTTCATTTCACGTTGCTCTGCGATCATTCGACACCTGACATGTGGCACCCAGTTGCACCTGTACAGGTAATGTTGATTTGATGGAGGGAGTGAGTTTATGTCTACACAAACATTTGATCACTATAAACAAATCATCTGTGTGGTTGTTCAGTAAGAAATTATTGAACCCTCATATGTCGTCTGACAACAGGTGAGTTCATTATCATCATTATATATAACACCTGTATTTATATCAGCATAAAATTTGTGTGCGTGTGTGTGCTTGCTTCTCGTTTTCTTCTGCCGAGCTGTTTTCATGATATGTCCTCTATGAAGTCCATGACTGTCTCAGTGCAATGAAATTAATGTTATGCACGGACTGTCGTTGAAAAAAACTAAGAAAATAATTAAGAACTAAAAAGAAGAAAATTTTGACAAGAAAAATGAAATGTTATGGACACATGTGAATGAGAAGAGATCTGATGCTGGAACAATATTACCATATATTACATATATTTGTTTTAACTAAATTACACTGAAAATATGTAACAATTACAATGAAGCAAGAATGTGAAACAGTAGCTTTCTCATTAGTTACCATTTTACAGGTTTACTCAGTTTATTATATTCACAGTTAAGATAAAGATCTATTGCAACACAACCATTTATGAGCTTAAGTCAAGTAAACATCTAGTTCAGAATAAATCTAAACTGTTATTGCTTAATTTCCATAGTTTCAAAAGGAAGCAATGATGGAAATTTCCACTAGTGTTCAGATAAACACAGAATGGATTGAATAAATTTCTCAGCAAAATATCAAAACATCTCAAATTTGAAGTTGATTGTATTAAGAGTAAAAAGGATAAGGACTAAGGTTAAGGTGTAGGGAAACACCACAATGTGACGCTAGGAAGAAGAAAAAATCAGTTTAAAACAGATAAATTTTACTTCCCAGAATTCCTCAACTTAAAATTTTTTTTTTTTTATGTTATCATATGAGGAACAAGTTTTCTACCCTCCCTCCCAAATTCATATCTGCCTCTACCCTTTCATCCAACTTCATTTACATTTCACTCCAGACATCTGACCCTCTCACACTACCTCTCACTTTGCCATTTCATTCTCCGCATTAGTTCTTCAACTTCAATTCTTTGCCTACAGGCCAAGAGACATCATTTCCTCTCTCGCTTCCACACTCTCAGCTGAAAGTCAAGACATACACTATATTAAATTTTACACACCTCATGGCAATTAAACTTATTCAACTCTCCAATATTGATGCTACCAGGTCATCACCAGCTTCTTCAAATTCCAAATTTTGACAAATAATAAATTTATCTTGTACAAATCCATATATTCAAGTTTTTTTTTCCTGAACAGACACTCACATATACATTCTTGAGACAAACAACAACCTTCTGCATAAGAAAATGCACATTTGAGTGGTAATGGAATATTAAAAAAAAAAAAAAATCAATTATCAGTCTAATATAAATGAAGAATGGAAATAAAAAGATAATCTCACCCATTCAATTTCCCCATGTAATTAACCTTTGCAATTGTTTTCTTTGAAGGTTGTAGAACCAATGTCCATTGTTGGGAGAATGGAAGTAGTTTTAGAAAATAAAACATTGTTGAAAATCATGTCTCTTCTCCTGGTTACAAATTGTCAATACTTTACTCTATCAGCACTTAACGTCCACTTTCCATGCTGGCATGGGTTGGATGGTTAGACAGGCAAGGCAGAAGACTGTACCAAGTTTCAGTGTCTGTTTTGTCATGGCTTTTATGGCTGGATGTCTTTCTTAACAATCATGGCATGTACCTTAGTGGTTAGATATTCAGTTCACAATCATAAGGTCATGAGTGGCATGTTGTGTCCTTGAGCTTTATTTCACATTGCTCCAGTCCACTCACCTGGTAAGAATGAGTTGTACCTATGTTACAAAGGGCCAGCCCTGTCACATTGTGTCACACTGAATCTTCCTGAGAACTACATCAAAGCATGAAGAGTACATGTGTCTGTGGAGTGCTCAGCCACTTGCATGTTAATTTCACAAGTAAGCTGTTCCATTGATCAGATCAACAGAGACCCTCATCATTGTAACCAACAGAGTGCCAGTTTATGTGTGTGTGAGTGTATATACATGTATATATATAATATCAATATGGCTGTTTGACATTACTACCATTTTAATCCCAGACAGATCTTCCGCCAGCTGGTTACCAATGCAACCTGCACCCTGTATATATTGCCCAGTAGGGGAGCAAACCCTTACCATCCTTTAGCAGACGATGGGATCACAAAATTAAGGGACCATCAGCCACTGATCTTGCAACAAGCAAATTAACTAATTAGAAAATCTCAACAAGAGATAAAAGTAGCAACTCTACTGATAAGTAATGCTTATCGCCACATCAATATGACTATTTGACATTACTACCATTTTAACCCCATTCAAATGGTAGTAACGTCAAACAGCCAATGTGGCAATAAACATTACTTCTAAGTAGAGTTGCTACTTCCATCTCTCGTTGAGATTTTCTAACTAGCTACTTTGCTTATATTTCCAATGTGTGTGTACATGGGGAGGTAAGTTGTTGAAGTAGAATTTCAATGGCTGGGCACCCTTCTTGTAGTCAACCCTCACATGTTTCAAAGCAAGGTGATATTTCCCCATGGCTAGGCATGTTTTCATGGAAGATTGGAAACAAAGGATACTGCATGTATGATTAGTGGTGAATGCTATCAAGACATGGAGTTACATATCCACACACATACATATATAGGTATGCAAACACACACATGATGGGTGCCTTTCAATTTCCATCTACCAAATCTACTCACAAAGTTTTGGCCAGATTGAGCTTAAAGTAGAATACACATGCACACATGCCCAAGGAGTGATGCAGTGGGACTGAACCCAAAACCATTTGGTTGAGAAGCTAACTTTCCAACCATACACTCATACCTGCACTTTAGTTTATACGTTTTATGTATAACTATATTTGAAAAAATAATATTAACTGAAGGATCACTATATATTTGAGTATAAAGTTTTATTTTTACATGGAGAAGTTTGTCAATGACTTTAACCCTTCAACATTCGAACAGGCCCAAAATTTCTACCTGTTTTATGTTCAAACTGACAGACTCGGGCCTCTGCCATCTACCCTATTAATTTCATTATAAAAAATAAACAATCGCATCATCAAAATCTCAAAGCTATTAGATAATGCATGGTTAATTCAAAACAATATAAATAAATCATATTTTACAGAATAATTTGAATGCTAAACGGTTAAAGTTTTGGGTTACTCACTTTTGTCAGACTGTCTTACAAAGGCAACTAAGCCAAAACTTCAAAGTCACTTTCAACATTTTCGTTGTAAAAGTACAACACACACAGATAAAACTGGTAGCAGTTACATTTATAATAATTCTAATAAACCTGTCTCAAAATCTCACCAAATTCAATACTTGATTTATATAACTGTAAACACACAGGCAAGCATAAATGCATGAGCCTGCACAAATGCACATGCAGATGCAAACACACACACACAGGTTAACTTAGATGAATGCAAAAATATTCAATCAGTCAATTTCCACATTGCTTCTGCATATTTCCTTCTTAATTTGTGTTAATATTGGTTTCTAATTTTGGCACAAGGCCAGCAATTTCAGGGACAGGGTAAGTTGATTACATTAACCCCAGTGTTCAACTGATATTTTATCAACCCTGAACGGATGAAAGGCCAAGTCAACCTTGATAGAATTTCAACTCAGAAGAACATTAACACAGACAAATTGCTGCTGAGCGTTTTGCCTGGTCTGCTCACGATTCTGCCAGCTCGCCACCTTAGTTTGCATTAATATTAAATGTGTAAATTAGAAAATAGCTGTAATTTCAGTATCTGTTTATAATGTCCATATGTAATAGACTAAACCAAAGAAAATGCATGACCTAATGGGCAGGGTACTGATTTCATGATAAGGGCGTGGCTCAATTCCTGGACTGATGATGAATCGTATCCTTGAGTAAGGAATTTCATTTCATACCACTCAGGCTGTAAATGAGTACAGCCAGGTGCTGATGTGGCTCACTCTCCTTCCAACTGTTACAACCTGGATGTGCCCTTGATGAATGGTGAGGTGGGTTTTATGCTTCTGACTAAGTGGGTACCTAATATAATTAGCAAACATTGTACATGTTACCAAGCCATACTTACAAAGGATGGATGACTGTACTATAAACTAAAGAATGACTTGACATTTTTCATCTTCAGTCATAGGAATATATGATTACAAAGACATTTTTTTTAATTCACCAATCACATTCTTAGCAATATAATTTATAAAGCAAAAGATTATTTAAAACACATTCCTAGATACTAGACAATAGATGGTTAATCATTATTTTCTAAAAGTACATCTTATAAACTATCATCTACAGTAAAATATTACTTTTGATACTAACCATCTTTTTAATAAAAGTGTGTGGTATAAAAAGAACAGTATGTGGCATAGTTGTTAAATGGCCATGACATTGCTATGGCATTTAACAGTGCAGTTCATTCTACTCATTTTTCATTAAGTCATGCTACATCTGTGACTACAACATGATCTCTTTCATCAACATCAATCACTTTGATGAGGAAGTCTCTATGACCATTGCTCGACTTGCTAGAAATAACCAGAATCTCTCTCAACTTATATCCTACCATTTTAAATAAAAGATACATTGAACTGTTTAGCTCCAATATCAAAAAAACAGAGTGGCCATGATTGGAACACTTTATCATATGTCTATTCAATCAAAACTCACAGGGAACTCAACAACTCCATTCAATTCTCCTTGATTTATCTCCAATGGGATCCTGCAACGTGATTTTTATTTTCCAGACAAACTTGTTTATTAGACCCCAAACTATTCCAGAAGAATGTCTACATTGTATGACTATACAATGACAGTGACCAGGCCAGTTACATATCTCAGCCAGTGGAAATCCTCATTTGCTAATGACTGAACAATAACAAATATCAAGGAAGTCCTACATCAAAGACTTTACTCACTATACAGGTCTCCATATGACTGACACTTATAAGACAGCATCCATATAACAGACCATTGAGAATACTCCAACCACTGTGTGGTCAACTTCTACAACCACTAAGACACTAATTGAAACCAATGTACACTGATAAATGATCAGATACCACCAACTCTCCTACAGGTCTGACAATCCCACCAACAACACACTCCATTCCAAACATCACATACACTTGTGCCTCCCTTGTCACTGGAAGGGTGAGTTTACAGGATAGTTTTTTTTATTTCTTTAACAGGGTCAGTAAAGCATTGAACAAGAAGAATTCAAATGCAACCAGTGTCTACTGTAATCATTCTAAAGCCATTAAAATATAATAGCAGTTAAGTACTAGAAACAATATAACATTATTTTAGCAAAATTGTTAGCCCTAAACCCATGTCTGAAATTTTAATTCTTTAGCTCAATAAATACAATTAAGACTAGTAAGTTCTAATATTGGGTTACCACCTTTAATTACATAATTAAGCAAAATCCCTTCTTCAGTGACACCAGAAACACCACAATTATATTTCTCATCAAAATATAACAATACAAAACAAAGACGAAAATATTTCCAGTGGAAGAGTAATGTAGAAAGACAATTTGTAGATGTTACTTAGCAGTTTAAAGTAGTGGTTCTCAACCTTTTTAACAACCAGGTCAGATCCAAAACCTGGCTTTTTTTTTTTAGGGAACTGCACGTAAAAAGTAAAACACAAGTCAAAGAAAAGTTTATTATATTTATAGAGGGAAGACCATCAAGGGCTGCTGGAAGGATGCTTAAGGACTGCATGAAGCTCAGAGAACTGCTGGTGTAAAGAGATACCACTGTTTTATTCTTTGAAAACAACTTTTTACAAACACTGGTTAATTTGTGGCTGGAAAAAGAGACCCACCCCAGAAGTGATAACTTGGTTGTTGTTTAGTCCTAGACATGCTTCAGTTGAGCAGACCAATGGTCAAAAGTTATTCATTGTGTTCTATCTTTTTAAGACAGTAGGGTGGGATTGATGCAAATTTGGCTGCTATATTTAGCAGATTAATTGACCTTGCAGAAACTCACTAATTGGAATACTAGGTAATAGAAAGAGAATAAGTAAATAAGGTTATCTAAAATAATAGGCTAAGAAATAAACAGGCTAGTATCAAGTATCAGGTTTAACCCTTTTAACCCAAACCAATACAACCATCCCTGGTTCTATGATACAAAATTCCTGTTTTAAAGTGATCCAAATACAGTAAGCTTCCTTATAACCCTTGCAAGATAAACACTTTCATTAAAACCTTCCATCCACATTTCATGTTAATCTGTTCTAAACATCAGCTTAATAATAATGACAGCTATTATACTGAAGTCTTCAACATTTTCAAAATTAATTGAAACAAAGAGTATCCCACAGAAATATATCTTTTACTGGTTTCAGTTATTAGACAGCAGCCATACAAGACCACAAGTCAAGATCAGTGCCTATTGTAAACTTGGTATTTATTCTATCAGTCTCTTTTGCCAAACTCTAAGTTACAGGGACATTAACCAACACTGGCTGTCTAGTGGTGGTGGGGAACAAACATAACAGTTTTTGTTTACCAACTTCACTCACAAAGTATTGATTGCTCCAGAGCAATAGTAGAAGACACTCACCCAAAGTGTTGCTCAATGAGACTGAACCTGAAACCATATGGTTACAAATCAAGTCTCTTAACCCCTCAGCCAAAGGGTTAACTAGCTAGAAGAGGAGTGAGAAGTCTACAAATTATTACAGTGAAGGAGCAGAACGGTATCAATTGTTCTGAACATGGGAAACATTGGGAATGTGTGTGTGTATGTGTGTTTTGACTGATTCTGTGGTAAGCATCATCATAATTCTCACAAGATTGGTTTCAAGTTTTGGCACAAGGCCAGCAATTTCAGGGGAGAAGGCTAGTTGATTACATTAACCCCAGTACTCAACTGGTACTTAATTTATTGACCCTGAAAGAATGACAGGCAAAGTCAACGTCAGCAGAATTTGAACTCAGAATATAAAGACGGACGAAGTGCCACTAAGCATTTTGCCCAGCGTGCTAATGATTCTGCCAGCTCACCATGTTAACAATCCTTGCAAGATTAACATGTAGCTTTAATAACAACCAAATGGTTTATTAGGCAATGTGTTTTAATCAAAACAATGAGATAACAAAGCAATGGACTTCTATGGAAATATCAAGTTGAGCTGGGTGATTAATAATAGTTGACTAACCAAGATTTAGAATTGACCAAACTACTTGCAAAAGAATTTGGTAAAGTGACAAAAGCTACTGATATAAACTCGTGTGTGTGTGTGTGTGTGTGTGTGTGTGTGTGTGTGTGTGTAAGTCATTTCAGAAAGAATGATGAGAAATTAATAATTACAAATTCACTGGTCTTGATAAAGAAATAAATGTTTACTCAAGAAAAAAGATTTGCTTTTGAAGAAATCTTTACACAATTCTCCCCAGGTAATGTTATATTCCTCCAATTGATTAATTTTATATATTCATTGCAATAAACTTTCCCCTTCCACTAAAACTCTTATCTTTTCTAAGCAAGCTTTGCTAAAATCAATCTTTCCTGGGGTTTTTATTTTTATTATTTTTGTAATAACAAAGAAGGAAAATAAATTTATTCCAGAAAGTCAGTTCTACAATTATCTGTGAACAATGTGGTATTGTGGCTTTCATATCAGACTATGTCAAAACACCATGGCTAGAAAATGGTGCGAAAATTTATAGAACAATTGAAGTTACTATAAGTAATTACTGAAAGAATCGGTAAAGACAGAAAATGTAGATATACTTGGTAAACAGAAGGAATTAAGAGAGTTTCCTGTATTATGGAGGTTAATCACAACCATTCTTCATAAGTGAGTTCGACTTGGTAACATGTACCGAGTTTTTGCTGATTGTTTTAGGTACTTATATAAAGATGATGAGACAGACACTCTTTTAGGCTTCCCATGCTTGACCAGTGGAATATCAAGGATGTAACAGCTGGAAGGAAAGTGAGCTGCACCAGCCCTGGGCTGGAACTCATTTCCATTGAGAAAAACTAGAACATGCAATAAAGTATCATATTCAAAAGTAAGTTGACCATCCAAAGAACTGAACCCACAACTTATGGCTGTGACATTTTTTATAAATAAGAGTGAGTTTATCTAGTTGCAGGATAGCAGAACCGTTTTGAGCACTTCAAATAAAATGGGTCTCCTAGTTCACACAGATCTTATAGCTCCAGATTTGATTCCATTGCTAGACACATTTGGCAAGTTCTTCTACCAGAACTTTGGTTCAAGCTAAGCTTTGAGAATGAAACTAAATAGATAGAAACTGTAAGGAAACTTGATGAACCTTATTTGAAAAGTGGTGCTATCTGTTTGCCCCATCACTTTGTAGTTCAACATAGAGATAGTACAAGTGGCAGACTAAAGTATCGGAATCAATATGTTCAATGAAACATTATTCCAAGCTGCTGTCCACTGACTAAAAGAATAGCAAGAACCAAAAGCACTGGTTCTTTTGCAATAAACTTTACCCTTCCACTAAAACTCTTATCTTTAGTGAAAGAGATGAGTTATAATTTGTTGGATGTTCAGTGTGAACAACTGGTAGGAGTTCAACATAAAATTGAGACAGTAGTTTTTTATCAAAACTGATATAGCAACCCAACAAAGGTGCCTCAACATGCTAGAAATAGCAGCTGAACCCTACTTAAATCACATTGTACAATCTTTAAACAAAGAAGAAAAAAAGGACAATGGGCAATGCGACCCTTGATATACTCTGCCTGAAAATAAGATAGTTTGTTCAGAGCTGGGCTGTCTTCAATCATAGTCTGCTCAATGCTCCCTCTTCTTAGACTGAAGGAAATTTTTACTTCTAGCACTTATGACTGAACTCACTAAATTGTATTGATTATTGATTTCACTATTCAAAAGAAAGATTGTTTTAATCAATAATTAGTTTGGTGTAGTTTTTCTTACTTTTTCTAAGCAGTATTTCTAAAACAAAATTCTCATGTTTATAGAATATACAACTTTAGAAATAATACTATATATATTATTTAATGAGCACAAGTCCTATACATGAGCTAAGCTATTTCAGGTTTCATGCTCAGTACAACACATACACATATATGCACACTGTAGTTGAAAAGTTAAGTTGACTTTGCAACCACAAGGTCTCAGGTTCAATCCCATTGTGTAGCATCTTGGGATAATGTCATTTTCTAAACCCTTGGGACAATCCACACCTGAGAATGAACTCAAGTAAATGAAAATTATATAGAAGACCACTGGATGGATTAGATTTGTAATCCAAGAAGTACAGCCATGTCACACTGATACTAACCATGAAATTACATTAAAGGTACATGTATCTGTGGAATGCACAGCCTACACAATTAAATGAGCAGATAATTTAGCTTATAAAACAACTGAATCTTCATCATTGAAACTGACTGAAATACACACACACACACACGTATGTGTTGGGGGCTGAAATTCATTGCAGGCTTTCAGTACAATATAGGGACAGAACTCTACTGCATAGATGTATGAGGGGATCAAGAAATTTAAAAATGGCCAGACAAATGTGAAGCACAAAGGGGGAGCAGAATGCCCAACTTCCACCACTAATGTGAAGAGTCAACAAGCTCAAGAGATGGTTCTGATGAACTGACAAGTGACTATCAAAGAGGTGGCATGTTCTCTGCAAATTAGTCATGGTTCTGCATATGAAATCATCCACAACAAGCCTCAATCCATAAAGCCTGTGTCAGATTGGTGCAAAGAGAGCTTACCAAAACACACAAGAGCAATTGTGTGGGGATCTGTCAACACTTACTTGACCACAACAATGATGATGGTGAAGTTTTTTTGGCGAGAATAATCAGAAGAGCTGAGACCTGGGTCCATTGCTTTGAGCCAGAATTCAAAAGGCAGAGTATAGAGTGGAAATTCCAAAATCGTTAGCAAAAAAGAAATTCAAGACTCAAACTTGCACAGAAAAAGTGATGCTAACATTTTTTTGGACACAAAAGGGCCTATACTGGAACATTACCTGGAAAAGTGGTCAACAATAACCAGTGTAGGATACAGTGAAATGCTAACCAACAAACTGAAACCAGCAATTCGTACCAAATGCTGAAGTCTATTGTCAAAGCAAATGTTACTGTCGCACAACAATGCATTCCCACATTTAGCCACCCACAGGGTTGAGACTATTTAAAAATTGGATTTCAAGTTGCTGGAACACCCTGTCCAGATCTCTCCCCTTCTATCACCTCTTCAGACCACTCAAGCATCCTTTACAAGTTTGATTTGCTACAGATGATGAAGCACAGGCAACAATGCATAAATGGCTGCATGATCAGCTGCAAACCTTCTTTTCTGATGGAATAAATAAGCTTGTTGACCACTGGAAGAAATGCATTCAAAAGCAAGGAGACTATGCCAGAAAATGATGTAAATGTTCCACCCCTGCTTTTGTTTTAATAAACTAAAGAAACAAGAGTGCGTACCATTTTTTTCGTCTCTCACACACACACAAACCTGAAGCATAAAATAAGCAATCTAAAGCAATGGCAAAGTATTTAACTGACCACAAGGACGAACATACTCTCAACAATTTACGCATGAAATTGTTTTTAGAGCATATAATATTACTGAAGAATACACAAATTATATAGAATAACCTGACTGCTATCACAACGGATATTGCCAACTCATATTACATAACAAAAATGTCATATGACAATACTTAGGGCTAATACAGTTACCTGTTAGTTACTACATTGCTTGATTTGCTTGCAACATTTAACAGTTGCACTCAAAATGCCCTAATGTGATGGAGGATATTCAGTGTTCCTTCGGAAACTAAAAACCAGACAAGGTTATATAACACCACTAGATTGGATTCATTCAGTCTGTTGTTTTATTTTAATACTGTCCCTATGAATTTGAAACTATGCTGCCATGCCATTCTGTAATGAATTATGGATAACGTGAATAAGATACAACTTAACGACAAGTTTAGCTGTTATGTCTTAATGTTACTAATAGTTAGCATCTCACGCAACTAAGTTTTATGACATTAGTTAATTAGGAGGTAAATTACCTGCTCCCCCTCTCCCTCCTAGTACCAGGACTGGTGAGCTCCAATGTGTGTTTATGGCAAATCAATTGCAACTAGATAAACAGTTATATTAGACTAATTGTCTTGCCACAAGCTTTCATACAGTTATTCTTACCACGAACAAGATCTAGAGAACATATTTAAGTCATTTAGCAGAAGAAGCAGAATTCAATCCATAGAAACACTGCTCACATCTTACACTGGCAGTCTGTATAGGTTACAAATATATTGACATTGGTATTAGTTATTGGTATATTTTTGAAAGAGGTCACAGTTTAAATCTACTTGGTGCACAATGACATTCCTTGATTCAGTGCATGTTGTTTAGCCCAGTTCATGTGTGTGTGTGTATGCATTTATGAATATATGTGGGTATGTACATGCATGTGTACATATGAGCATGTCTATACAGTTTTACATTCATATTTGTGTGTGTGTGTGTGTGTGCATATACATACACAGTTTTACAACCATTCTTCCATGCCAGCATGGGTTAAACAAATACACATTATCTAGGCATTGTTTTACAACTGAGTGCCCTTCCTATCACTAACCTTTGCCTGTTCTTCAAGTAAGGGATATCTTATTCCACATTTTTGAAAGCACAATACCAATGGGCAACCTGTTGACAAGGGAAATAAATGGACTTTTTTCAGTTTCCATCTCCCAAATCCACTCACAAGATTTTGGTTGACTAAGCGCTACAGTAGAAGATTATAGGGTCCACACAGTGTGACTGAACTTGTACTTAACCACATAGCTATGCCTGCACATTTTTATTATTTGAATAGAAAATCAAAAATAAAACAAAATAACATTTTAGAACAGAGAATGATAGTTTATCTCAGCTAGTTTTTAAACTCTTGAAACCAACCAACCAAGTCTGGTTTTGGGATACAAGCTTCCCATTTGAAAGAGATCTGAATTTGAACCTTATAGCAAAATTTTATGTCAATTCATATTCCAAACAAGATTTAATAAAGTTATTTTACTAAATTCTTCATTATATTTCAAAATTAACTGAAATGGAAGCAGAAATATGGTAACAAATGGATTAAACCAGTGGTTCTCAACCAGTTTTTGCCCTTTGATTCCTATGTTACTTAGATGGACCCACATAACCATTTGATATTTAAAAATTCTTATATTTTTATAAATATTAGGAATTGCATAAAAATATTGTCAAAATATTTTAATGTACTGACCCTTGATGGCCCAGATAAGATTTAGCTGTTAAAAATTATATGCAATAAATTGATAACTTTTAACAACTAAATCTTATATGAAACCCAAAGGATCATATGGACCCTGGTTGAGAACCATTTGGTTAAACAATAAGTGTAACTAAGGAATGCCAACGTAAGCAAACAACAGCAATGAAATATTTCAATTCTCACCCTACAACGTTTACATTGAACAAATTACGAGGGAAAAAAAAAAACCTGTAACTACATTGATAATGCAAATAAGTTTGGATTATTTACATACCAGGTCATGCCTTATAATATACTAGCCAATAACTTGGTGAGATAATGATAATAACTTAAACATTTAAATATATTGATTTGGAGAAATATTGATAAGTCCAATATATATTAGGTCTAAATCATTTATAATATGACTTTGGAGAGGGGGTGCAATCTTTTATTCCCTTCCAGTTTACACCTAATTCTTCTGGAAAGAAGATGAAAATTTAACTCATATATTGATGTCAAAATTAGGAGAAAGAAGGGTATCTATCAGGGAAAGCAAAGTCATTTGATAAAAAGAGCAACATATATTTGTTTGTACAGTCAAGAGCCACAACATTTATTTAAATCATATTAATAAATAAAATATACAGCTACATAATTTTATGCACTAAAGAATATTGATTAATCTCTTCTAGTGGAAGGCTTTTATTGAGTTATCGAGTCTTTATAATTTTATAGTTAATACTTTAAGATCCAGCTGGTAGAATGTTCAAGCTATTTTAAGCAAAAGCCCTGGAACCCACATTTATACAACTCACATTATCACCTATTTAACTATTCCTCCCTTTTTCTTAACCCTGTCACAAATCCTTTGCATCTCCTGTTACCAATTATACTCCTTCCATCCTCTCCTCTTACCACCCCTCAACATTCTTTAGAATCACATATTCTCTCATGCGTTCTCCCTTGTTAAAGCAGCCACTTTAAGACACTTAGTCTTGCATGTTATGAGGCAATCATCACTAATGCTGGTGCAAGGGGGGAGAAAGCACCCAGCACACACACACACTGAAGTGATTGTCATTAGAAAGAGCATCCTTCAGCCACAGAAACCATGCCAAGGTAGACAGAGGAGCACAACAAAGTCTTCTGACACATCAGACCATGTCGAACCATGCCAGCATGGAAGCCAGATGTTGAATGATGATGAGTTACACATAATAGCCCTAAGAGCTGTGACCACCACCACTGGTGGAGGACATCAACCTCAACATTTGACTGGTGCTTAATTCTAATGACCGCCCTCCCTCCAATATCAATAAAAATCAAAATGCAAAGAGAGCCAGCATTGCAGTATTGTCCCTGGGTTAATTAGGAACTTCAAGAAGCATGTTATTTACATCAGTTTTATAGTAACCTTAACCTTTCCCTTCACAGAAGTATACTTCTACATGTTTTAGGTCAATTTCAGGATTATTTTTATTCAGTTTCTTCTTCTTTCTCTTTCTCAACATCCTGTTATAAATTAATGGGTGATTTCCCATTAGTCATTATAGCACACAGGGTAACACTTTACGATTATTATTCTACAGCAAAGTTGGATACTTTCATCAGTACCTAATACTCATAGTCCTCTTCACTAACATCCATTATTTCAACAGTAAATTTGGCTTCGTAACTTTTAACATTGATTATCAGACAAAGAGGAGTGTTTTCTGTCATACAGTGGTTGTGAGTTTATTGATTTCATGTGTGTGTGTGTGTGTGTAGAAGAGAAAGAATGGAGTGTAAGATTTATCTTACATGTATGTATACATGTATTGCTTAAGCATTGCAATAAAAAGCTGGTATAAACTCAATATACATACACCTCTGACTGAAGCGTTACTCAAGTATGGAGCAGTAATAAGAAAAGAAATGTAATTGTAATCGTTTAAATGTTGAGAGAAGGTTAAAATGACTTGGAAAAAGTTCATCTGAACAAAACAAGTTTTAAGAACTGTAAACAAGAAGAAAAAAAAGAAAAAAAAAATTGTTTTGCATGGTTCATCTGGTCGATACCTGCAAGGGAAACAATACAAGAATTCATTCAGAGATTTAAATCTTCAGTACTGATATGCGTGACTAAACAATTTAGATGTAATGCTGTTGTTAATGAGATTAAAGTAGAACAAGACTTCAATGAGAGACAGAAGAGGGAGGCTAGGATAGATTTTATCAGGGACTATTAAAGATATAGCTAATTAGAAAACCTATGTTAACCGAAGTGAAGAACAGCAACAGGGAAACATGTGCAGACCAAATTTCCATTGGAGAGAGAGAGAGGGGTGGTACTATGTCTGTGAACACATGAAACAATTGGAGAGGAAGGTAGGGAATGAAGAATATATATACATATATTCGGAAAGGTTGGATGAAGGGTGTATGTTATAGAATGCCGGTTGACAAGAGGAAAAGTGACTAGGCTAAGCGAAGCTAGCGAGCAAGCTTTAAGAGGGGAGGATGAAATAACCATACATCATCAACTGTTTAACGCGAGGAAGAGGAAAGAAGCAAAGAAAAGAGAGCATTAAAAGAAAAATTCTGAAACTGATGCAGTGGAATAGATGAAGCAATGAGTAAAACTGCAACATTTAAATCAACCAGCCTCTCAAGCTGAGTAAGCTAACTACACACACACACACAATACATACATACATACATAGATATGTGTGTGAGTGTGTGTATACACACACACCGGCCGGTGAAGACATGTCTGGAGAAGAGAGAGAGAGCATTCATAACAGCAAAATACATGACACATTTTGATCTAATTCATTTTTGTTTTTGTCGCAGACTGCAGGCCTGCAGGTTTATTTGAGAAAATATTTTTTTTAAATCAGGTTTTTAATGTATAAAGAATGTAATGAAAAATAATAAACAATTGTGTAAACCTTTCAATATTGGTGTTATAGAAATATGTTGCCTGCAGAGGTTAGTTATTGAGACAGCAGTAGTAACAAGTGTAGATTTAGAGATAAGGAAGTTCTAAAGAGGAAAGAAGGCTTTGTGTTCGCCCATCGCCATAGTATGTAAGGTTTTAAACAAATTCCTTCTTTTTTTTCTTTCTTTCT
Source organism: Octopus bimaculoides (assembly GCF_001194135.2). Classification (NCBI taxonomy): domain Eukaryota; kingdom Metazoa; phylum Mollusca; class Cephalopoda; order Octopoda; family Octopodidae; genus Octopus; species Octopus bimaculoides. Next base: position 192,202,517 of record NC_068981.1, read on the forward strand.
TTTTTTTTTTGCGGGCTTCCCATGTTGGAAATTTAAAACTACATTGGAAATGTCAAGTTACTAAAATCTTTGAGCTTCAACAATTTCAATGTATCCGACTTTTGATGCAATAATTGTTCAACCCTTTACAAAAGTAAATAAGTAGAAGCGCTCTTATCTCTCTCTCACATAAAATATTGTATATGTGAGAGTGAGAAGCATTCAACTAAGAAAACATTGCATTTGATAGCAGAAACAGCTGTGAGCTAATGAAGTTCATTCTAATTTCTTATTCCTTTTTTTTTTATTCATAGTAATTTCTTTTATATATTTATAAGAGACAAAACACAGCTATTTTCTTGCCATTTAGCTTTCGAAATTAACCATTTTAGATTAGACTATTTGGTTTTTAAAACGTCCAGAGACATTTTAAAATTTGCGAAATAGATAACAATAACAGATAATGGTTCAATTTGTTGTTTTGAAAGTTAGGAAAACTGGAGAAAGCGTTTACAAGTGTTTGAATGCCACATGTAGCGATGAGCGCTGCCATCTTTATTGTAATTGGTAACATCGAGTGGTTTAATAATAGGGTAAGGAGGAGACGAAGGAACTGGGGGCTGGGAAAGAACACAGCAGAATTTCTATGATTTCGGCACATCATACATTAAGAGGATGATTCAATAGAATTCAGGCAACAGATTCACCGACAGAATTCCAAAGGAAACTTAAAATTATAGGCGTGTGTGTGTGTGTGTGTGTTGGTATTTTGTATACGCATGGCTGATGTGATTCATCCAATTTTATGTTGAACAGACAACAGAAATGTCAGCTCTACACGTTATGAAGAAAGGTGAGCAATGAATACTTTTTACAAACAAACATAGTCGTGAAAAACCAACAGAAAATAAACATACAACACAGGGGAAACCTGAAGCAGAGAGAGAGGGAGCACGTATGCAAAACACTGTCATGTACCTAGACAACCCAGACACAAAATAATGTTCTGCGTGTGTGTGTGTCAGCTGTAGCAGTGTGCCGCGTCAACAGTTCTTCACATAACGCAAAGACAATTCGGGAATCTTTTATGTAAAACGAAATGAAGAACTGAAACTATTGTAGAAAAGCAACAGTTTGAGAAATTCCACCTGCTTAGCATTCAGATCTTACAAACAGTGTGTGTGCGCGCGAGCGTATGGGTGTACATGAGTACATACATACATGTGTGTGTGTGTGTGTAAAGTTGTCAAATCTTTATGTAAACAACGATCACTATTACAAGAGAGAGGCCACATCGAAACGAAATGCTACATTTGCTAAATTCACAAATAAATAGAGGTTTTTACACGAGTGACTGAGATCAATTAAACTGAGTTAATTGCCGTTTTAGTGTATATTTTATAGATACAAAACAGCAACACACCTTAGAGGGGGGATTCCACGCGTATTTTGTAAATAATATTCTATGAGCCGATTAGGTAACTAACCTCTCATCATTAAGACTGATTGAACTAAATTACCAAATTATATTTTCTAAACAAAACAATACTTAATTTTTTGAAACATTCGGGTATTCCGTTATGTCGTTTCTCTGCTGTTCTTTGTTTTATAAGGGGAGTGTTGTTTAGTGAATATTCGACAAGTTTATTCGAATATGTGTATGTGTATGGCGAGAGACAGACAGACGAAACAATAATTATCAGCTACATAATATATTTAGGATTATTCTTTACCTTTCGGTCCTTTGTTACAGAACATTCAAGATATACATTCATTGATATGAAGGATAGATAGGTCAAAGGGGAAAATATGCCAGCACATGGCAGATGCACAATAAACACACGTGTAACATCAGTATTATAAGGGGTAAAAATAATAAATCCAGAAAACATTCAGTTTTGATGAACTCTATAGCTCGAAACTATTTTCTTCACTAAATAAACGACACTTCACAATTAAATGTTGAAATATGATTTATTAATAAACCATAAGAGATGGGAACTTTAAATCGCTTAAGCACAGAAACATGAAACTATTTTGGTTTACTTTTTTTCTTTATAAACAGAGACAACTTCAACGTATTTACATGAAATGGCAAGAAAACAGAAGGAAAGGTTAATGTTTCAAAATAAATGTTTGCTCCGGGTTAGCTTTGACTAAGAAAACACTAATCATGAGGTATTCCAACCATGACCATTCTAACGATGTAAAACGGTAGGGTGTGGTTTGTGGGTGGAGGAGTGCAGTTCGGTAGAGCGGCCACACCGATGTTCAACCAGTGTTATCAACAAGAGGTACTTTCTGGGGACGAAACTCGGAAAGTCCAACACATCAGACCAAGAGCAAACAAACAAAAAAAAATAGCTAAATTGAAAAACTGCCAATTTTAATCGATATATACACCAGCAACGATAGCATAATTAACAAAGAGTATATATATACAGTACGATGTAGAGGATGAATATTATTACTTTCCTATGAGTAAGTTTCGTGCGAAACGGATGGATGTGAAATCGAATGAAGCTAAAAAGTACTAATATTCAACTATATAATATATTCATTCCATCCTCTATAAAACGTATTGAGTACTCTCGTATTTGTTAGTGAAACCAGATAGATAGATAGATAGACATAGACGCACACGTACACTCACTGAAGTAGACATAGAAATGCTCACATTGACTGGAAGCAAACATTAAATACAATAAGAATGTGAAACCCAGCAAATATGTTACACTTGAGTCACTCGGCATTCATAAGGATGAGGTGAGAAGCTGACTGAAAGGGGTGGATGGAAATTATCGATCTGGGAGCAGGCGGGCTGCACGAAAGAAGAAAAAATGATTAAGCAAGTTTGTAACGAGCATGTTGAGTAAGAAATCACCCTGACCCTTACATTATTGACGAATATGAAAGAGAATTTGGGCGTGCAATGTGTTTTTTGGTGATCCTTGTTGCTTAGAAAATTCCTTAAAAGTGAATTTGTGAAGGCTAAATCAGAGATGACACTCATATAGACACACCGTATGCATAGATGTCTTACTACCAACCACCACCACACAATTTGTATACTATGAAGACGGGTAGTGGGTTGTGAATGGAATGCAGCGTGAAATCGAACTTCTATATCTTCTCAGTTACAATTGCAACACTCTGCACTAACGTTCAGAGAGAAATAGCTATCAACCGGGATTAATTTTAATAGGAAACCGCCACATCTCCACCATGATGTTGGAAGGAGGTGAAAGAAAAAATTACCAGGAAAGTGTGATTTAAGCCCTTTAGAATAATTAATGCACAATAACCTGATCGTGGTGTTTATTGTAATTACTTACCTGGGCAACAAGAGGCACCAGAGTGTGTTCCACCGACTTGGTGCGTATCTCCAAAGGCAGCTTAGATTCCGACTTCGGCTGCGCAAGACCAGCCATTTTGTTGTGCTGCTGCCTGGCTCCAACGGTGGAGGGAGGCGACGGCGGCGAGGATACGGCTAGAGGGAGGGAGAAAGAAGGATAAAGAAAAAATGAAGATAGGCAGGGAGAAGCAGGAAGAATATATATAATGACACGAGGGGGGGAAGAGAGAGAGCGGTGATAAGGTAGCAATAAAAGAAGAAGACACACAGGAGAGGGAGAGAGAATGGGGGAGGAGAAAGAACAGATAAAGTCACAGAGAGAAGGAGGAGAAAGAATGAACATGTAATCAGAGAAAGAGAGAGCGTGGAGAGGAGGAGAAAAAAAAGAAGAACAGATGAAGTCACAGAGAAAGAGAGAAATGTAGTAAAAGAATTGGAAAGGAAGTTGAAAGAGAAATTGAAAGGAAAGAACGAAGCGGGAATAGCGAGACGATGAAAGAGGAAGACAGGAAGAGAAATAAAAAGGAATTGGAAGCAGAGAGAGAGAGAGAGAGTGAAAGAGAGTGAGGAAATAAGTCATTGGATGAAGAGATAGAAAAAGAGTGAAAGAGTAGAGAATGAATGAGTGGGGTTAGAAAGGGTAAAGGTTGAATAAAGTAAAGGAAGCGGCGAATGAGATTTAGAATGAAATCAAATCGATTCAAATCTTGTTTTTATTATTATTTTACATGATATATATATGTGTGTATATATATATATATATATATATATATGTGTGTGTGTGTATATATATGTGTGTGTATATATATATATAATGGAGAGAGAGGATTATTTATTGTAAATAAGGATAGAGAGAAGTTAACGAATAAATGAGAGATTGCAGGAGCATCGTAGTTAGTAGTAGTAAAACAACGAATGACAATGTAGAGTTCTGATCACTTTACACACGAAAGCTCAAGCTCTCTCTCTTTCTCTCTCTCTCTCTCTCACCTCTTCGTCAAATCTCACTCTTTTCAAATACTTTTGCTTCTTGCGCTCTCGTTTATCGTTTTACCTTTAAATTTCTCTCACTTTCAAACCTCTCTCTCTCTCTCTCTTCTTAATTTTAGACCTTTTTTCTCCGGTTCTCCCTACTTTTTCAGGTTATTTTTTGCTCTTCTCTCCCCATTTTATTCGATTTACTTTTTATTCTTCTTTCTAAATTTTTCTGTTTTCCTCTTCTTACCGTGTTGCTCTCTCTCTCTCTCTCTCTCTCTCTCTCTCTACTTTTCTCAGTTTGTATTAAGCTCTTTCTGTGCGTGTGAAAGTGTGTGTGAGTAATTTGTACACCGTTGTTCCGCCCTCACTTTTTCTTCCTCTCTCATTCACTCCTTATACAATAACACTTCACACACATGGAAGGTGCAACAGACACCTGAGGTGTAACGAGAGATAAAGTGCATAAATGCAACCAAAGGCCCCTTACTGCAAGTGAAATATAGAATGCTGCGCGTCATTTTGTCGTTAGTTGACAACGTTTAACGCTCTCAAACAGCAACAGCACATTGCATCTGATGTCCCTGTTGTTTGCTCTCAGTTGCAAGTGTTCTCGTTGACACAGCAGCTGCAATAAAACTTGCAACGGTAATAAAGCACGTTCACATTTCATACAAACCGACTCTTCTTGCTGGTAGATTCAAACTATAAATTTCATGATTCAGTTGGTTTTAAAGAAGGGAAAACTCTTAAAAGTAATCTCTACACAAATATTCTCTAACAAATATTTTATCTTGACTTCTCCCAGCCTCCCCCTCTCTCGCTCTCTCTCTCTTATACACACACACACATGTGCTCTCCCCCCTCCCTCTCTCTCTCTCTCTTTCACGCACGTTCACGCTCTCACACTTTTTACACATACCAATACATGCATAACTTTATACAAATGTATGTAAACATATGTGCGTGTATATAAATTTACGTATATCCATGTACACGGGGATGATATATATATATATATATATATATATATATATATATATATATATATATATATTGGTATTTTTATATAAGCTTAAAGCTTATGGCGGTCACCGTGCAATGACTAAGGAAAGTAGTCTAATAAAAGGGTATATAAGTCCTCGACAGAAAAAGAAGGCTTTCCTGCACCGAAAGCATATGTATGTATGTATGTATGCATATGTGTGAGTGTATATATGTGCATGCGTGTGTCAGTATATATAAATGTATGTGTGTTTATGTATGTATGCACGATCTTTGTATGTATGTATGTATAGATAGAGAGAGAGAGAGAAACATTGTGACAGATACATACATAAATGAGCCTATAATGCAAGTAACCATATATTAGAACTTCATATGATCCATCCCACTCCAATATGTGCACTCAGAAAGGGGATTCATATTGATATAAACAATCCTGACAAGTGCATTGGTTATAATATGCATAAAGTACATAAAATGATTTAGTAACAAGAGGCAAACAAGGTAAATTTAGTTAATAATCCATGTCCTTATGATTGTTTCAATGGTTTAGCCATCGAAATGATCATAAGGATATCATCTGTGAATTACAACTACCTTGTTTTTTGCTTGTCATATAATCATTGTAATATAGATGTGTGTGTGTGTGTGTGTGTGTGTGTGTGTGTGTGTAATTAATCAAAATAACCAAGAAAACAAGACAGCAAGAAAAAAACAATGTGAGGACATGGTAAATGCGAAGTATTAACAAATACTCAGGGAAGGAAAGAAAGTTAGTTTTATGTTTCAAGCAAAGCTCTTCTTCAGAAACAGGAGACAGAGGAAAATCCAAGAGAAAAGGAGGACGGAGGAAACAAATTGCCAACAATCCACTTGTAGTTTTATATATATATATATATATAAATATATATGAAGAATAAGAAAATGGAGGTATTGAAGTTAATAAGAGTCTGCCATGATGATTAAAAAAACTAACACACAAAATATCTAAGGGTAATTTTTTTCCCCTCTGAAGAGATTAAGCTTAGAAACATGATTTTAATACTTGTTTAACTTCACTAAGCTTAATTGAAACAGCTGTAAGGGATAATGATCAAATTTTGCTGATAATAAACTCTTATTAACTTCAATATTTCCATTTTCTTATTCTTCATTTGTATGATTATAAACTAGGATTTATATATAAGCCTATTATTTTATGGATTTAATCCCCACCCCACAAAAATATTAGGTATTGAACCAGTTTTTCCTTGGATGACACAATCCCTCCATGAGGCCAACATAACCTCCATTTGAATTATATATGTATGTACATGTGTGTGTGTGTATGTGTGTGTATACATAATGTACATATATAATGTAGTTGTCAATTATGACTGGTTAGAAAGTTAACAATAATTTCACACCTATTATACTCTCAACAACATTGACAACTTATCAGATTTGCTAACTGGAGGCACATAGATCCTTTTACTAATAGAGGTAGGAATACAGGTTTGGTCAGCCAAGGTTGTGAAAAAAAAACCTGAAATTAAATTCTTCAAAGTGAAACCCCTCTGGGTGAGATGGAGTTATCGTCCTTTGACCAGTTCCAGCGGTGTCCAAAAAGGGTCAGTTTATATACAATTTCCATTCACTAGTCAGTAGACAGCAAATTCTATGTCTCCAGCATGAATTTTCCTTTATGGGGACACCAACTAAACATCTCGCTTTTGGAATTTAAGAAGCCCCCCCCCCAGGTCAAGTAAATTTTTCAGGATCCTTGCCTTCCCGATCAAGTAAAGTTTACATCATCTGCTTCCTTTAAGATATGGTCCCAGTTGTTCCAGGAGCTTCCAGTTCATACCGTATGGCACTACCTTCTTCTTCTAAACACCATATACAGGTGGCCAAAGACATAACATTGCACTTCCCTGGGATCCTAAAAGAGAGCCTTTGGTTATTTAGTCACTGCTTAAATGGGCCCTCTGTTATTCCAACATATTTCCGTGTGTGTCCTTATGTTATTGGTGCTGCTACTGTTGTTGTTCTTGCTACTGTTGCTGTTGTTGCTACTGTTGTTGTTCTTGCTACTGTTGGTGTTGTTGCTACTGTTACTGCTGAATACATCACTGGTGCTACTGTTGCTGTTGTTGTTGCTGCTGCTTTCGCTGCTTTTGTTGCTGTTACTGCTGGACACCACCTCTTCCACATAGACCTTGGCCTTGAAGTTGTATTGACATCTACTGGGCACTCACTGTTCACCCCATGTGAGCAGCCTACCTCTGTACAGGGTTTAGAGGCATTCACTAAAATCTTTTCAACATTGGGCCTACAGCTGAATGAGACCCTTAAGTTGTGTCTATTAAATAATTGTCCATATCTATGGGAATGTGTGAAATTCTCGTCCACTAATTTAAGGAAGATCCTAGAACACTCAATACCATAGTACAGATTAATAATACATTTTGGTCAAGTCCTTCTATTGCTACTCTAAATTTCACCCATGGGTCTTCAGGCAAGTTATGAATGGAAAAATTATGGAATTAGCACATCAATATGTAGGATTCCTATCATAGAATAAAAGAAGAAACACCAATATTCCCAATTTTCTGCAATACTTTTACTTTTTTATATTATTCTATTTGAGTTTTTCTATTACTATCACTGCTACTACCACCAACTTACCTATCGACCATCTCTCTACCACTGTTGCTAAAATTTCTTTTTCTTTTTTTTTTCTCTCCATTTATTTTGTCACTTTTTTCAATATTTTTCAGTATTTTTTCAATACCTTTTACAACATTTTTCTATGTATATCTTTATTTTATTTCTGTATTGTTTTTATATCTTCAAGATCATCATCATCATTTATTTATTTAATGTCTGTTGTCCATGCTGGCATGGCTGGAATGGTTTGACCAGTGCTGGCAAGCTGGAGAGCTTCCCCAGGCTCCAGTCTGATTTGGTATGGTTTCTACGGCTGGATGCCCTTCCTAGTGCCAACCAGTGTGCTGGGTACTTTTATGTGGCACTGCATAAGTGCTTTTATGTGGAACCAGCACAAGTGCCTTTTATGTGACACTGACACAAGACTCTTGCTGGCTAATCCTCTTTGAAAGGAAGAGCATCCTTAACGCTTCTGCTGTGGTGTCCAATATTCACAATTTCCTAAATATTTATCCCCTAAGTTTTTTATTGAAAGACATTTTATTAACAACATGTTTTTCAAGAAGGAAAGAAAGGAAAAAAAAACATCGAAAGTACAAAAGATTAAATTACAGAAGAAAAACCACTATAACAACCTCACCAAGGAAACAAAGAAAAAGAAGGGAGGATTAAGCAGCAGAGGATGGGCAAAGAGGGTATAACTGGTTATACACCCCAGAATAAATGGTGTGTTTAGACACACTTTGCAGACATGATTGCAAAGGCAGTGCCACAGAGAAAGGCCACAAACACTCACTGCAACAATCACCCCACCTCACAGGACTCATTTCTCTTTCATTTGATTTCATCTCTGACTATTATTACAATCACCACAAACTCACCTTTCTACCACTGACTATCCTTCTGAATCAGTACCCCTGTTGTTGAAATTCCCTTCTATTCATTTTTATCATGTCATTTTATATATATTTTTTATTTATTCATTTATCTATTTCTACTCCTAAATGTCACAGGTTCCAAGGCTCATTCATCAATTCATCTTCTATATTTTCTATTGAAGATTTCCACTGAATTCTATTCTAACACCAATCCACCCTACTTCATCCACCCCTCCCCCATCAAAACATGCCCTTCCTTTTCTCGTCTTCTTACTCCCTTATTTTAGGAGGAGAGATGGATAGGGGGCGGCGGGATTGAAGGATTAGAAAAAAATCGGAGACAAAGAGAAAGGTACAGGGGAGATAAACGAGTGGGAAATAGTGGGAGTTAAGAAAAAAAGGACCAAGAAATGTGAGAGAGGGGGAACGAGAAGAGGAAGAAAAATGAGAGGGGGAATAAAAGAAAGAGTAAGAGTCGTACAAAATTTAGATACATACCTACTATAAGATGAGCACAAGGGTGTACGTACACCGCTATATATATATATATATATATATATATAAATATATAAATATAAAAATGGAACAAAAACGCAATAGAGGACATTAAAACATTTGGAGAGATAGACAATACAAAGACAGACAAAAGAAACAACAATTAGAAGGACAGGCAAAAAAAGGTGGGTCATTTGTGGCTTTCTTTCCTCAGTCAGGTTTCAGAAGTTACAACCATTTCAGGCAGTTACACTTGAGATAATTCAATCTGGTTGCCCCCAAAAATGTCTAAGCTAAGAGCATTAGACCCCTTTGTAAGAAAGCTAGTGAATGTGTATAGCAACAAAGACAAAAAACAAACAAACAAAAACAGAGAACATGGTACACAATTACAAATACAAGCAATAAGAAATACCAACAGGTGTCTTTCGAGGTGTCTTTCGACTGAGAATGAATCAAATTGAAATATATATATATATATATATATATATATATATATATATATATATATATATATATATATATGTATTGGGTCATCCCATAAATAGTGCAGTTTTTTCAATTGCATGAACTAAAAATCAGAGTAGGACAGGATAAACTACCTGCATCAACTTGAAGCATATTGGCTTCATTCCTTGTGAGCTTATGCATGTCACCAGCAGTCACAGCCCATGTTTCACTGCCATGTAGCATGGCTGTTCGTACACATGCGTCATACAGTCTGCCTTTTACTCTGAGCAAGAAGCCCTTTGTCACCAGCAGAGGTAAGAGCTCTCTGAACTTTGCCCGGGCTATTCTTATTCTAGCAGCTACACTTTCAGTGCACCCTCCCCCGCTACTAACTTCGTCACCTAGGTAACAGAAGCTATCAACTACTTCTAGTTTTTCTCCCCGGAATGTGGCAAAAGTTGTCTTCTGCACATTTTCAGTGTTTATTGCTCCTGAGCATCTGCCACATACAAAACTATCTTCCTAGTTAGCCTTCCTTCGATATTGCTGCACCTCTTATGTGTCCATAGCTTACACTGGGTACATCTTATAGAGTTTCTACCTACGCCTTTTCTACAGATTGAGCAGGGCCATCTACCTAAAGGGGTTTGTGGTTTGTCTACCTTCCTTCTTATTAGGACTTTGGTTTTAGGTAGGTTGACTCTAAGGCCCTTTGATTCTAATCCTTGCTTCCACACCTGAAACTTCTCCTCTAGTTCTGATAGTGACTCAGCAATTAGGGCAAGGTCATCAGCATAGAGGAGCTCCCAGGGGCATTCTGTCTTGAATTCCTGTGTTATTGCCTGGAGGACTATGATAAATAGGAGGGGGCTGAGAACTATATATATATATATATATATATATATATTATGATTATTAATTTATTAATAAATTTTTTAACAAATGAAGTAAACTTTCATCCTGTGTCAAATTCTGGACTAAAAAACTGGCTCACTCTGACTTCTTAGCTTCTCTCCATCACATGTCTATTTCAGACCAATCCTAGCCAATCAGTCATTTTTAGCTAAAATCTGTTGTTGGAGCTTTCTGCTACAGAATGCAGTTATCATTTGGAGTCAATAAAGAGTGACAATATTATTTCATTTCTTTGTCAATCAAAGAGACACTTTCACCTCCTGTTTGCATGTTTGCTTATAACAAACATTTTAATTTTTTCGATAAACCTTCGTTGACATTATGTATATTTTCACTTGCATGCTGTTCTTGTCTATCTCGCACTCAGTCAAGTTTGACACCTCAAAAACACTATGACAGTTGATTCAAATATCAGTAAAATCATTGCATTATTTTTATATATATATATATTTTTTTAACCATTTTCTTTGAAAAATATGAAAATTTCAATGAATATTCTAGCTTTTGTTGACTTTATATGGCTTCAATCAATTTTTCTTTTTGAATGGTTTGTTTTTCTATGAAAATGTTTTTCTACAAATATGCCTTTTGGTTTGTCTTTCAATGAATGTGTTTTTAAACAAATGTATTTTCATCAACTGTTCCTTAGATTCATGAATATATGTACCTATGCATGTGTGCATGTATGTATGAGTATAAATCATCATCACCATCATCATCATCATCATCATTTAACATCTGCTTTCCGTGTTGGCATGGGTTGGACGGTTTGACTGAGGACTGGCAGGCTGGGAGGCTGTGCCAGGCTCCAATCTGATCTGGCAAGGTTTCTACAGCTGGATGCCCTTCCTAACGCCAACCACTCCGAGAGTATAGTGCCACTCTGAGAGCATATAAATATATGAAATATATTTATATTTATATTTGATGGATGAGCAGAAACAAGGAAAAAGCACAACAAAAGGGAAACATTTTAACAAAGGTGTTATAAGTATAAAGCTTGAAGGGAAGGGTTTTAATATTTTGGATGCAAGTCTTTCATCAGAAAAAAGAAAGAGGAGGAAATGTGGTTGAAAGAACACACATGTGCACGTGCACACACACACACACACACACACACACACACACTCACATGAGCAACACAGTTGTTTATAAACATTTATAAATGGTGTGTGTGGTAATAATTATTTAGTAACACATCAAATTAAACATTTAAAGCTGACTGGACAAGGATGTTATGACTTTTCAAAATAACAGGAATCTGTTGGATAAAAATGATTGACAAGGAGTAAAGAATAATGTAAAACATTAAAAATTAGTCAAAGTTGAATTAAAACTGAATAACACAATTCAAAGACAAGGACAAACGAGTATCACAAAAAGCAAGTAAATAAATAAAGTAAATTGTTAAATAAATAAGTTTGTTGTAATGAAGATGGAGTGCAGATTCCATGTCAAGTAGAAGGAAAGAAGAAAGAAAAGAGAAATGGATGAAAAAGAAAAGAAAATGTAAGCTAAGTTATCAAACATTTTTAATTACAAGACAGTTTGTAATCAAATATGGCTACAGAAACAATACATATGTATGTATGTACGTAGTAAAAGAAGGGAGGTAGGAGTGATCAGAAAACCTGCATTAAGTAGGTGAATCAACAGAGACCTAAAGGTGTTGTTCTACATGTTTGGTATTAAGGAGACAAAAAAAAAGAAGAAAAACAGACACACAAGCATGAAAAACTGATCAAAATATAAGGACAAAATCCAATTTCAAAATATATAAAGATATAAAATGTATTTGGTGGTATGAAAAAAGTGGGAATGATAATTTTAAAAAAGGAATTATGGTATAATAAAATATTACATGTGCACAGGCGCAAGCATGGCTGTGTGGTAAGAAGCTTGCTTCCCAACCACATGGTTTCGGGTTCAGTCCCACTGTGTGGCACTTTGGGCAAGTGTCTTCTACCATAGCCTGGAGCTGACCAAAGCCTTGTGAGTGAATTTGGTAGATGGAAACTGAAAGAAACCTGTCATGTATATATATTTAAGTGTGTGTATCTTTGTATCTGTGTTTGTCCCCCCACCATGGCTTGACAACTAATGTTGGTGTGTTTACATCCCCGAAACTTAGTATTTCAGCAAAAGGGACCGATAGAATAAGTACTAGGCTTACAAAGATTAAGTCCTGGGGTTGATTCCTTCAACCAAAGACGGTGCTCTTCATCTTTTTGACATGACCCTACTCTATACTGTTTTCTCCTCCATCAGTTTTTCTAATTCCTTTTTCTTTCCTTCACTGTTTTCTATCTCTCTCTCTCTCTCTCCTCTCTTTCTCTTTTTCTCTCTCTTATTGCTCACACCTGACCATCGTCCATCTTTCTTTTCCTCACGTGATCATCTTTCTTTTCCTTCAGGACTGGACATATTCTATCTCTCTCTTCTATCTTTTCTTTTTTCTAAGAAAATATTTCTCCAGCGTTTGCTATTTTACCTTCATTCTGGTCTAACGACGCTCCATGTTTGTTTTTGTTCAGTTTCTTTGTATGTCTCCACTGTCCAGTTTTTGTTCCCAACTTTGACTCTCCATAAATCCAAAATTTTAATTTGGTACTTATGGCAGCAACTGTCTTCACAAACTTATATTATCATTCAATGCTCAAAATAATGAGTAGATAGACCGCTGACAACTGATGAAGGGTTGTTCTTTGTGTTATTTGTCCTGTTTTCTATTTGTTTCTCTTGTTCTTTGCATATTGAACTCATTTATTTTCCTCTTTCATGTTGTTTATTGTTTGTGATTTCCTGTACACATACATGCATGTGTATATATGTGTGTGTGTGTGTGTGTGTGTGTGTGTGTGTGTATATATATATATAATTTATATTATTATACGTATAACACAGTTCATAAAAAAAAAGCATTAAAAAAAAGCGAAAGGGAAAAACAAAAATCTTTTATAAAACCATATAATGATTGAACGTGATGGACAGATGGAATCAATGCAAATTCATGCAAATAAAAAATGCAAAAGCACATCCAAAATATTTGAACTAACGGATGAAATTATATGGGATAGTCATAAATAGTTACATATATTTATTATTCAGTGGCAAAAGGTTTGAAATAACCATGTGTGTGTGTGTGTGTGTGTGTGTGTGTGTGTGTGTGTGTGTGTGTGTGTGTGTGTGTGTGTGTGTGTGTGTGTGTGTGTGTGTGTGTGTAAATAAGTTTACAGTACAAGATGTCGATTTAGAGAATCATGTGACTATCACAGAAAGCTCCACTTATGGACACAGCTAACAGTCTACATAGTAATACAATATGGAAAAGTGTAATGTAGGGTGTCCAGAAGCTCTGATCGATGAAATTATTTCATGAGGAGTATATTTCAGAAGGTATGAAAGGTGAATATATTTATTTAACAACTTGGCATCCTTAGTATTACAGCCGTTTCATAGCCTTCATCATCATCATCATCATCATCATCATTTAATGTCTTTCCATGCTGGTTGAGTAGTTTGACAGGAGCTGAATAGGCAGGAGCCTGCACCATGTTTCTGAGTCTGTTTTGGCATGGATTTGCAGCTGGATGCCCTTCCTAACACCAACCACTCCACAGAGTGGGCTGAGTGCTTTTTACATGGCACTCACATAGGTGAGGTCAGTTTTGGCATAGTTTTTACAGCTGGATGCCCTTCCAAATGCCAACCACTTTACAGAATGGGCTGGGTGCTTTTTAAGTAACACCTGCACTGGTGAGGTTACCAAGTGACTTTTGAAGACAAAGAGTCTTTGAGAGTGGGGAGTATTGGAGGAGGTGATCTTGTGTCAGATGATGAAAGAGTAAAGTGTGACATAGAGGCAGAGATAGATGTCTTGTAGTAGAGGAGGCACATGGTTACCCAGCCAGAGAAAGGGAGAGAGTGAGGAAGAAAAAGAGAGGGAGAAAAAGAGAGCAAAAGTTAATAAGAATGAGGGCAGAAGCAGTTACCTAGAGAGAAAGCAGGAGTTAACAAGAGGTGTTTTGCTGTAAAGGAGATACATGGTTACCTAGCCAGAGGTAAGGGCAAGAGACAGAGGGAGAGAGAGTAATCAAGAATGAAGGCAGAAATGGGGTTTGTTGCTGTAGATACATGATTACTCAGCCAGAGGGGAGAACAGGGGAAAGAAAGAGAGAGAGAGAGGGTAGAAGACAGCGAGAACAGGAGAGGGATGGGGACAAGCACTAGGATATACTTGCAAGGAACATGGATCAGGGCTTAGATGGGATGGTAGAGTAAGGAAGAGGGAGATGAATTGTGGCAGGTACTGGCAGGGTATCACCAAGGAGTCATGAGTTGAGAGTGGAGGTGGGGGGGGAATGCAGTGACTGGTGAGAATCTGGATATATAGAGGGGGAGGGGATGGGAGAAGCAGGGTAGTGAGGGCTGGGTTGGGGAATGCTGTGAGTGGTGAGAATCTGCCTATGTAGAGGGGACAGGGGAAGCAACAATACAGTGAACAGGATAGCAAGGACTAGACTGGGGAGTGGGAGATAATAATAGTGTAGGAGGAGGAACTATGAGGAAGAGAAGAGAAACACTTTGGAAAGGGAAGTGGGGTGGGATGTAGCTTGGTTTGTTGGGGTAGGGTGTGTGAAAAGTTACATGTGAATGGAACACACAGCATTTCTAGAACTCAGTTTCACTGACGTGGGTGGGTCTTCACAAGAACTTCATATTGTCAGACATCTCAGTCCATTGTCATTTCCTCCATGAGGCCCAACATCCTGAGATTGATCCTTACTACTTCATCCCATGTCTTCCTGGGCCTCCCTCTTCTGCGAGTATCCTCCATTTTCAGTGATCAGCACTTCTTTATAAAGCTAAATTAATTAAAGAGAAATTGAAGACACAGCTGTGTGAATATATGTTCATCAAATGATTTAAATTGAGATCCTCTGTAGCAGGTCTTAACATATGAGGTACGTCATTTAAGTAACTTCCCAAGACATCTTGATCAAATCTTTCCTAAAATATATACAAAATATTTGAAAGACAACCTTTATATGCTCAACCATTTCTAAATACAATGAATGGAGTTATCTATATTGATTTGTTTGTGTTGTGAAGATTTCACACAATTATGGAATATCTGCTATTGAATAGTAGATAGATTTATTCATTTATGAACACTAGACCATATTGATAAGAAATTTATTAGAAATGGACTTCAATTTATTTGTGGAAAATAAAAATGAAACAGCTTACTGGCAAAAGTCAGGCACAGCCATAGAAACCTAAGTTACACCAACTTATGTTAACCTATTTTGTGGGTGTCATGAATTTTACAAAATGCCTATGGACAAACCTCAAAAGTATTTGGAAATTCAGTAGTTATTTGAAAGAAATCAAGAAAAGGTTCTTGAATGATTGCTTTATTTTATGGAAGGAAAATCTTGATCAGATGAATGAATTTAAAATTTTCATTAACAGTGTAAACCCTTACATCAAATTACATCAAACATCCTTTCTTGAATGTACCAGCATTGACCACATTCAGATGATACATTTTACATGCCACCAGAACGGGAGCCAGTCAGGGGGCACTGGCCACAGCTACGATTTTGGTTTTACTTGACTCAACAGGTCTTCTCAAGCATATCATATCGTCCAATGCATCAAGGGTACTTTTAAATGGGTCAGACCTGCAATACCTGCATCGGCTATGGCTGCGATCTCACTTTCGTTGCCGGGTCTTCTCAATCACAGCATAACTCCAAAGATGTTGGCCTCCTGTCATTGCCTCTGTGAGGCCCAACATTCGAAGGTCATGTTTCACCACTTCATCCCATGTCTTCCTGGGTCTACCTCTTCCACAGATTTCTTCCACAGTTAGTGTGTGGCACTTCCTCACACAGGTGTCTTCATAACATAACACATGACCATACCAGCACAGTTATCTCTCTTGCACACCACATTTGATGCTTTTTATGTCCAACCTTTCTCTCAAGACGCTTACATTCTGTCGTGTATGCACACTGACATTACACATCCAGCGGATCATATACAGATATATATATGTATATATATATATATATATTATCATCATCATTCAACATTCATTTTTATGCTGACATGTGTTGGACGGTTTGACAGGGACTGGTTAGGCAGAAGACTGCACCAGGCTTCACTGTCTGTTACAGCAGGGTTTTTTATGGCTAGATGCCCTTCCTAACACCAACTACCCTGCAGACTGGACTGAGTGCTTTTTACATGGCCTGAGCACCAGTGAGGTCTGTTTGGAATGGCTTCTACAGAAGGATGCCTTTCCAAACACTAATCACATTACAGTGTGGACTGGATGCACCAGCACTGGTGGGGTCACCAAGTAACTTGCAAGACGATCCTTTGAGAGTGGAGGGCATTGAAGGAGTAGGCCTTGTGCCAGGTGATGAGAGGTTAGAGTGTGGCAGAGAGATAGAAACAGGTCTTGCTGTAGAGAAGATATATGGTTACCCAGTCAGAGGGAGATAGCAAGAGAACAAGTGAGATCAGGAATGAGGACAGAAACTGGTGTGTTACTGTAGAGGAGATACATGGTTACTCAGTCAGAGGAAGAGAGCACGAGAGAGGGAGAGAGAGAGTGAGTGCAAAAGAGTGAGAGGGTGAGAGAACAAAAGAGAGCAGGTGAGAAATAGTGGTGAAGTGCCAGGGCATACCTTCAAGCAACTGGGATTAGAATTTAAATTGGATGGTAGAGTACAGTGAGAGAGAGAGAGAGAGAGAGAGAGAGAGAGAGAGAGAGAGAGAGAGAGAGAGAGAGAGAGAGAGAGAGAGAGAGAGAGAGAGAGAGAGAGAGAGAGAGATGGTAAAAGGTGCCAAGGTGTACCCTCAAGGTACAGGGATCAGAATATAAATGGGATGGTAGAGTATTGCCAAGGGTGCATGAGTAGGGAGTAGGGACTTCACATGAATGCAAAGAGTTTGGGTGTGAGGAATGCAGTGACTGGTGAAATGCAGGTATATAGAGGAGATGAGGGACAACAGGATAACAATTATACAGTGAGATTTTTTTTATTGCCCACAAGAGGCCAACACAGAGCAAATATACAGTGAGTAGGGCAGTGAGGACAGGATTGGGGAATGAGAGATAAGTATAAACATAGTGTGTGAAACAGTGGAAATGTGAGGAAGAGAGGAGAAGAGGTAGTTTGGTTTGTGAAATTCTTTTTTTTATATATATTTCAAATATAGCATAGTTCTACCAACAGTTCTCTATGTGAGTGGAACATGGAAGAATACCATGAAAATCAATAGAAAGCTAGATGCACTCCATTAATGATGCTTGAGAAGGATGTTTAGAATGTACTGGCAAGACCGCATAAGCAATGAAGATATTCTAAAGAGACTCAACACAAGACCACAAAGCAAAATCATAACAGAATGATGATTAAAATTAGCAGGTCACGTACTCCAGTTACTAAAACAACAACATTATAAACAGCTTTCAAATGGACAGCACTGGAGGCGAAAGGAAAAAAATAAGAAGATGAAAAACTACATAGTGCAGAACATTCCTAACCAACATAGGAGAGTCAAATATTATGTAGTCAGATGCAGAGAAAACAACTGCAGCCAATAGAAATCAGTGGCTTCAACTTGCAGCCCAATGTGCTCAAGAACACAGGAGGAACTAAAACTCATAGGTACATATATGTATATACACACAAACACACACACACACACACACACACACACACACACACACACACACACACACATATAACATATGAGAGAAAGAGAAAGAAAATGGAATTCATGAGATTCTTTGTTGATCCCTATGATCATTTCAACCCATCAAGTGCATCAATCCCTTGTGGTTGTGTTGCTGTACAAATAGTTGTGGTGCATCATTCAGCGCAGATGTCTCATCAGGTGTCTTGTCAAAAGATACCTTCTTTATTAATCTTTGTTTTGCTTATTTCGATTAGAATACATTTTAATAGTTGTCTGTAACTGTTCACATATATGAGAAAACTTGAGTTAAAATGAAAAACACTTCTCTTTTAAGTAATAAATTGACTTACAAAGAACCAAACATAACATAAGTATAAATCAAATAATTTGCTGATGTTTAAATATGTTAAATGAAGTCATAAAACATTAAAACAGCAATGGATGAAATGAAAAACAAATCACAAAACGCAATTAGATGTTCAAACCCAAGGTGACTATTATATTTTATGAGGTAAAAAGACAAATATATATATATATATATATAAATATATATGTATATAAATATATATATATATATATATATATATATATATATATATATATATATATATATATATATATATATATATACATACACATTCCTTTACATATACACACAAAATCATATTCACCAATTAGCGACCATCAGCACACAGAGACATCCAGCAACAGACCAATGCATGTGTCCACATACTCAGCCCTCAGGTACCAGATGCTTTTTATTTATGATTGTTATTTAGTCACTCTGTGTTGAGTTATGATTTAATAACAGACTCATACATATACAAAAACTAATTCGTACAAGAGTTCCTAAAGTAAATCCAGTCGTATTTAAATCCATACTGTTGATGACATCAGATAACCAAATACAGTGTACAGGCTTTAAATGGCACATTACAAGGTGTATAGCAAAATTCAACATTATTACTTGTAGACACACACACATACACATATATATAATTATGTGGGGGGGGGGGGAACCTGTGGAAGAAGTAGACACAGGAAGACATGAGATGAAGTGGAAAAACATGAGCTTCAAACAATGGGCCTCACAGAAGTGATGACAAGTGACTGAGACCTTTGGTGATATGCTATGCTTGAGAAGACTCGTCAAACCACATGAAATTGTAGTTGTTGCTGATGCAGGTGTCAGATAACTGGCACCTGTGCCAGTGGCATGTAATAAGCATCCATTACACACTTGGAGTGGTTAGCATTAAGAAGGGTATCCATGCATAGAAACCATGTCAAACCAGACTGGAACTTGGTGAGGTTCTCCAGCTTACCAGTTCCAGTCAAAATATCTAACCCATGCCAACATGGAAAGCAGATGCTAAATGATGATGATGATGATGATGATGATGATGATGATGATGATGATGATGATGATACATCTATCAGATTGGAGCCTGGTGCAGCCATCTGGTTCGCCAGTCCTCAGTTAAATCATCCAACCCATGCTAGCATGAAAGGTGGATGTTAAACGATGATGATGATGATGATGATGATATGTATGTATGTACGTATATATATATGTGTGCGTATGTATATATCTGTGTGTATATATATGTGTGTGTGCATGTGTGTGTGCATTTATGTATGTATGTATGTATATGTCAGTGTTAAGGCCGGTTCCCCTAGTGAAGGGGATTGGCCTGCAAGAGCCCTGTGCTGGAGTCCCAAAAAGTGCATTTATGCTGGTGTCGCATAAAAGCACTCATGCAGTGCCACATTAAAGCACACAGCACACTCGCTATAGTGGTTGGCGTTAGGAGAAACCATGCCAAATCAGACTGGAGCTTGGTGCAGCTCTGGTCAAACTGTCCATTAAATGACGATGATGATGATGATGATGATTGTATTTTGAAATCATACAAAATATCTAATGATATTGTTTATTGAAGTTTTTAAAAAATCATGGAAATGATCTATGATTATTTTTCTTCAGTATCCAAAGTAGCCTATGACACCTTCTAATTTAAGATGGTAAAAAGCAACCTGAGGGAAATTTGGAAACTATTTCTAGCAGGTTCAGGAGGCACTCTCACTCAGTTTTTATCATATGTAACCTAATTACAATTAAACATAAGCTTGGAAAGGAATTAACAAATGCTGTTATGACATCATAAAAATTCAAAGACTTGGTGATATAATAATCACTTCAAATTTTGTCACAAGGTCAGCAATTTTCAGGAGATGGGTAAGTCAATTACATCAGCCCCAGTTCTCAACTGGTACATACTTTAACAAACCCAAAATATGAAAGGAAAAGTTGACCTGGGCAGCATTTAAAGAGCTGGAAGAAACTCTGCTAAGCATTTTATCTAATCTACTAATAATTCTGCCAGCTCACCACGTTGCTTAGTGATATGATAATGATAACGATAATAATCACACACACACACACACACACACACCACACACACACACACACACACACACACACACACACACACACACACACACACACACACACACACACACACACACACACACACACACACATATTTCTCTCCCCATTTTTTTTTCTCTTAATTTTTTTCTGTCAAAGAGCATAGGCCCGAAACATCAAAGACTTTTCCATTCTTCCTGATCATCTTAAATACCCATTTCTTATCTTCATATATTATCTTTTTAATTGTAATAACCAATAAAGAAAAAAGAACCTAATTTACTCATAAATAATTTGGTAATTTATCATGCATACAGTTAACAAGTTTGAATCCAGAATTATTTTCAAAACTTCAAACTCCTATTGCTCTTCCATAATTTGCTAGCTTTAAGTAAAATATTTTCTCTACTTTTTTGAAAAGCATGTGAAATAAATTAATTCCTAGAATTTGCAATTTAATAATTGTGTAATTATTACATAAACTATTTTCCCAAGACATCAAGTGCAAGCCTCCAGCTTCATGAGAAACTATTTTAATTATGTAATCAGCTACTGGCCTTGTTTGTGTCAAAGTAAGAAATCATTCTTTCAGTTGGTAGTAATGTAAATTGTTTGCATTAGTATTAAGACCCTAATGAAAAATTAATGCAGATTTTTATACCCTATTTTCCTTTTGATGAATGTACACATTCTTCAAATAATGATTCATTTTTGTTAGGAGAAAGAAATAACTTAGAAAGGGTAAGGCACATGACCAATAGAATCAAGCCACTATATTATGTACGAGAAGTAATTTAGTCAGAGTAGGAGTAGAAGCAAATGAATTGAGCCACTCTATTATAATAACTCCACTATTTAGTCTGGTACTTCTATTTTAGCAATATATACTGAATTGCTAAGTTTACCATTTGAGTTTTGTCCCTTTAGAGAATTACTTCCCCTTAAAGGAATTCTCACAGGCATACACAAAAACATACTCACAAACATATATATGAGTGAACAAGCAAACATAAAAAACACTCAACATATTTGTTTGTTTGGTTGGTGTTACATGTATTTAATTACAGTTTGACTCAGTTCTGCTTGACTTAAAGCTCATGGGGGTGTAAGAGAAATCCATTTCATCAAACATTCAGAAGCAGAACATCTGATTAGATAGATGTGTCCTACATGTCCATGAAACTTTGTCATATGGAGTTGAGTCAAACTCTTATTAAACACGCACGCATGCACGCACACACACACACACACACACACACACACACACACACACACACACACACACATATTGCATCACTACTTGATATTCTGTTGCTTATTTTGATTTTATTCACCTTACTTCAAGCTGTGCGGATAATACCGGACTGACTTGGTGTTTCAACTTAAGTACCTAATTCAACTGAATTTCTTTATATATATATATATATATATATATATATATATGGGGCATAACTGGCCCACTTATGAATACCCCTCGTTCATTGGACAATGAACTTTGCTTGCGAAGACCTATTGAGGCAAGTGAAAACAAATCAAAATCGCTGACGTGGCTGGTGACAGTACCGCCTGATTGCCTATGGAACGTTAAAAGCACATCTGAGCATAATCGTTGCTAGGGCCACATATTGGCTCCCATGCCGGTGGCACATGAAAAGCACCATTTGAGCGTGATCCTTGCCAGAGTCGCCCTACCGGCACATGTGCCGGTGGCACGTGAAAAACAACATTTGGTCATTGCCAGTGCCACCGGACTGGCTCCTGAGCAGGTAGCATGTAAAAAACACTTTTTGAGCATGGTTGCTACCAGAACAACCTGACTGGTCCTCGTGCCAGTGTCACGTAAAAGCACCCACTACACTCTTGGAGTGGTTGGTGTTAAGAAGGGCATCCAGCTATAGAAACTTTGCCAGATCAGATTGAACCTGGTGCAGCCTCTGGCTCACCAGTCCTCAGTCAAACCATCCAACCCATGCCAGCATGGAAAGCGAATGTTAAACGACGATAATGATGATGGCTCAAATGTACAAAAAGCAAGAGAAAGACAAGTGAGGGAACAACAAGCAGGTGTATTAGTTTGACACTCGGGAAGAAAGGAAAAGTCATTGATATTTTGAGCCTCTGCTCTTCAACAGAAAGGGATGAGAGAAAGAAATAGAGAGAAAAAGTGTGTCAGGATTAATGCTGTATGGTTATAAAGTGTGCTTCACAACCATTGGGGTAGGTTCACTCCTACTCTGTGGTATCTTCTGTGTCTTCTGCTATAGTCACAAGCTAACCAATACCTTGTAAGTGAATTTGTTAGGCAGAAACTATAGGAAGTCTGTTGTGTGTGAATGTGTATATGTGTATGTGTGTACCTGTATGTGTGTGTGCAGATGTGCATGAAAATTGTTACTCTATACTTCTCAGTACTTAACTGGTTCTATATTTTATCAATCCCAGAGGGATGAAAGGCAAACATGACCTTGGCAGGAATTGAACTCGAACATAAAGAGCTGGAACAAATATCATTTGGCATTTTTCCAAAGCTCTAATGGTTCTGCCAAGCTTGCCAACTTAACTGCTTTTGAAATTATGTCATCTTCTTAGAAACAGTTTCATAACTATATTGCAAATTGTGATCTCTCTCCCTCTCTCTCTTTCTCTCTCTCTCTCTCTCTCTCTCTCTCTCTCTCTCTCTCTCTCTCTCTCTCTCTATGCATGCATGTATATTCTTTTATTCTTTTATTTGTTTCAGGCATTTGACTGCAGCCATGCAGGAACACCACCTTTAGTCGAACAAATCAACCCCAGGATTTAATCTTTGTAAGCCTAATACTTATTCTATTGGTCACTTTTGCCAAACCGCTAGGTTACAGGGATGTAAACACACTAACATCGGTTGTCAAGTGATGGTGGTGGAACAAGCACAGACACACAAATACATACATGCATACACATATATATATGTGTGTATACGATGCTTAAAATATCTGGCGGTGTCAGCTATAGTCTAGTCAACCATATAAACAATCAGGTGATACATGAAGGAGTCATACCCAATGACTGGTGTAGCATCACCATAGTCAACTGCTACAAAGGTAGAGGTGACACATTAGATATGAATAATTACAGAGGTATCAAATTGTTGTATCAGGTAATGAAAGTCACAGAGAGGATCATAGCCCAACTAGTTAGGGAGAGAGTTAGTTTAGACGAGATGCAGTTTGGGTTTGTGTCAGGGAGAAGCACCACTGATGCTATATTTCTGGTAAGACAACTGCAGGAGAAATCCTTGCCAAAGATAAACCTCTGTACCTGGCTTTTGTTGACAGGGAGAAATCCTTTGACATGGTCCCCTGATCCCTTATCTGGTGGTCAATGCGGAAACTAGGGATAGATGCTACATACAAAAACTATCTTCCTAGTTAACCTTCCTTTGATATTGCTGCACCTCTTATGTGTCCATAGCTTACACTGGGTACATATTATAGAGTTTCTTCCTACGCCTTTTCTACAGATTGAGCAGGGCCATCTACCTGAAGGGGCTTGTGGTTT
>NC_068981.1:192227853-192243404 GCF_001194135.2 Octopus bimaculoides
GGCACATAAAAGACACCATTTCGAGCGTGGCCGTTTTCGTGCGGGTGACACGTAAAAGCACCCACTACACTCTCTGAGTGGTTGGCGTTAGGAAGGGCATCCAGCTGTAGAAACTCTGCCAAATTAGACTGGAGCCTGGTGTTGCCATCCGGTTTCACCAGTCCTCAGTCAAATCGTCCAACCCATGCTAGCATGGAAAGCAGACGTTAAACGATGATGATGATGCTGATGATATATATATACATTCTTTGTTTTGGGTTGCCAATACTGTATGACTGGCCCTCGTGCTGGAGGCACGTAAAAGCACCCACTACACTCTCAGAGTGGTTGGCGTTAGGAAGAGCATCCAGCTGTAGAAACTCTGCCAGATCAGATTGGAGCCTGGTGCAGCCTTCTGGCTTGCCAGTCCTCAGTCAAATCGTCCAACCCATGCTAGCATGGAAGGCGGACGTTAATCGATGATGATGATGATGATGATTCTTTGTTTTGGAATTTTTGTCCATAACTTTAGGCGTCATGCATAGGAATTTGCAATTTTCAAACACTTCACATATAAAATCATGGTGAAAACCATCTCTGTTTGGGATTTGATAGCCAAAATCACAAATAAGGTATTTATTCACCAAAGTGATGTCAAGTAGTCATTCTCAGTATTTGCCACTATTTTATATATATATGCTGTCTGTCCGTCCGTCTGGCCATCCATCCATACATCCATTATTAGGTAACAATCTGATTATATAATCCTCCGCTCATCAAAGGTAGCCGATATGGAATGAAGTATTGCAACTGCTCTTTTTCTTATTCTTTTGTGACTATGTAGAATGCACTGCCAAAAAGCACAGCTATATGGCAGAAGATGTAAAAAACATATTGCAATATACTGTGTGGTGTGTGGCAACATGTGCATATGTGTGTAAGTCATACAAGAGTCCATAAATCAGGAAAAAATGCACTTGTATATCTGTCCATAGAGTGGGAATATTTTATATCCATTACAGCCACTCTTACCAATTGATTTCACAGTAGGGATTCAGTGGAGTGTTAGATAACAATCCGATTATGCAACCTTGTACTCATCAGAGGCAGCTGATATGGATTGACATACACATGTGTGTATGAATGTTTGTGTGTATGTGAATATTTGTGTGTTTGTGAATGTTTCTGTGCATGCATGTATTTCAATGAAAATCAATGTATTGAGTAATGTCCCTTTATGCCAAAAAAAAAAGGTAAAAACTTAGCTGTTCAATAAATAAAGGTTGATAAAATAAATACCTGACTAAAATCAATACTGAGATCAATGTGTTCAGTATGATCATCTAAATTTCTCTGAAAGTGCCTCAATATGTCTGCAGTTCAATGACTTAAACCAATAAAACACTAGACGGTTAATCTTTCACTAAATGTCTTTTCTCATGGATTATTTATGAATACAAAAGAGAAAAGAAATCTTAGAATTTCATTCCTCTAACTAGTAACAACATAAATACATCTAACGGTTTGTTTGTTAAAGCTTTTTAAAGATTTAGAGAGTGACTGGCCAATGCCATGCCTGCTTACTGGCTGCATGTGGCATGTGCATGAATTGAAAACAACTGCTAACAAGCAGAGCATATTATATCAGTTTATTTAGCTGGAAATAGTGGTTACTTTGCTCTCAAGTTAAGTGGTTAACATTCAAAGGAGCAGCCAGCTGTAAATATATTTTCTCTGGCAAGCAAATCCTGCAAATATCAACATTGTTTGATACATGTAGCTAGTATTAATATCTAAGTAGTTTGGATGAAGAAAAATAAATAAAACCAAGAAACTAACTGATATAACAAATTTTAAAGAAGACTAAAGATTTCTAATTTATTTACACGTTTATTTTTTGTGAAGACTTTTTTGCTTCTGTGGTAGTGCGACTAGGATGTTAGTGCCTACTGTAGACCCCACTGCATGAAAAAAAAAAAAGAAAGAAAACAAAAGAGAAAAAAGCAGTTGTAAATTAATTAGCCAATTAAGAACAAAACAAACTTATTTCAAAGCTTTGGTAAACTTTTCCATGGAACTACGAATGCATTTGAAGTGGTGAAATTCATAGCAGAAAAAGAGATCCATATTCTAATCATTCTCTAATTCCTTTGATGCCAGATTTCTCTGACTATTTATTCACAGTCGCAGAGTTCTACTATTGCCTCAGTGCTATGAATAACCAATAACCAATTTTATGTATTCCATTTCATATCATGATTCTGATGGAAAGAAAGAAATATTCTTTCCTGCATTCACATCTTAACATCTACTAAAGAATTGATATTCTCTCAAGGGTATAGTTATACTTCCTAGTTTTTCCTTTAATCATTATATATGTATATATATGTACATGTATGTATTTAAATAAATACATACATATATACATACATATATATATATACAAATATATAAAAATTTATATTTATATGTGTGTGTACACACACATACACTCATTTACACACACACACACACACACACATACACACACACACATACACACACACACACACACACACACATACTCACACACATGAATAGACAATACTTCATGATTTCACATCAATGAATTTATGTTTCATTTTCACCCATCTTTTGGGGAAAATAGTTTAGGTGTTCCTTCTTTCTTTCTTTTTTTTCCATCTCCCTTTTATATTTTATGAACATTTACATTTTATAGAAATACTTAATATTACCTGGAATCATAATTTTCTTTTTCTTCTTCTTCTTCTTCTTCTTCTTCTTATTTATATTATTATTATTATTTATATTATTATTATTATTGTTATTATTATTATAGGATGGAGGATTGGCAGAATTGTTACAGAATTGGAAAAAAGGCTTTACAGTATTTAGTTACAGCTCTCTACATTCTGAGTTCAAACCCTGTTAAGGTCAACTTTGCTTTCATCCTTTCATGGTTGATAAAATAAAATATCAATCAAGTACTTATGTTGATGTAATTGATTCCCCCACCTCCAGTTCCTCAAAATTGCTGGCCTTGTACCTAAATTGGAAACAACTATTTATCATCATCATCATCATCATCATCATTATTATTAATTTTTCTTCTTTCAGTCTTGTTTCCATTTCTCCTCAACTCCTAAGGCAAAGAAGTTCACTGTATTATTATTATTATTGTTGTTATTATTGAGTAAGAGAGCAGCACATACCATCAAAGTGACACTGGGGTACAAATATACAAAGCCTTGTATACCCACCATGACTACCCACCTAATAAGGGTACACCAGGCACATGGCAGTAAGCTGACAAAATTGTTAGCATGCTGGAGAAGATGCCTAGCAGCATTTCTTCTAGCTTTATGTTCTGAGTTCAAATTTCACCTAGGTTAACCTTGCCTTTCATCCATTCAGAACTGATAGAATAATACTGGGAGGGGTGGAGAGGTCAATGTAACTTACTTACCTCTTTCCTGAAATTGCTGGCCTTGTACCAAAATATGAAACCATTACTACTACTACTACTACTATTTTCATCTCATAACTGTATTGATCAGTAGTAAAGAGATTCATTGATTTACTTCATTGGACAAAATCATTTCTGAGAGATGATGTAGACCATTTAATGGTAGGCTTATTAAATGATAACTTATTTCTTTTGATACAGCCCACATGAGACCACCTTCTGATATAAAAGCTCTCATCATAGATTTTATAAAAACTTCTACTCTTTTTTGTTAATTTATGTTCCAAACACTAAGTAAATCCTGAAAAAAATGAACTCGGTTATTTCATTGGAACCTTCCAAATTCTTGGTTCTTTTCAAAACTAATTGAATTACATGTAGTGTATATATGCATGGTGCATTTAATATGGTTATGAATGAGTGGATCTTGAACTTGCTATAAGGAATCAGTTCAGTTCAAGATGGAATACTGAAAAAAAAAAGATCACTTATATATCTTAATATTATGTATTAAAGATTGTTTGCCAACATAACATGGCAGTCCTGGTTTAGGACGAATGTTGCTGTAATTTAGCCCCAGGAGACATCATCTTCAGCTGGCTATACAACATGATCTGTGTCCTTATATTTTCGAACAAGGGAATCTAGCACCCCCACTCATTGTCCGAAAATATAAGTACACAGATCGTGTTGTATAGCCAGCTGGAGACGATGTCTCCTGGGACTAAATTACAGCAACATTCCTCCTAAACCAGGACTGCCATGTTATATTGGCAAACAATCTTTACTCCAAAGTACTGTTGCTGAATATCTCTGGTTGTGAGATTTAAAAATAGTAATTTTCTAATTTTAATATTATTTTTGTTGCTTGTTTTTTAAAAAACTTTAGCCTTATCATTGTCATCACTGCCATCACTACTACCACCACCACTACCACAGCAACCACTGCATCACCATTACTACCCTCCTCTTACTCTTCCTCCTCCTCCCCTCCTCTTACTCTTCCTCCTCCCCCTCATCATCATCATTAACATTATCATTTTACATTCATTTTTTCCATGCTACTATACAATGGAAGGATCCACCACAGTTTCTCCCACCACTTGAGTTCTTACAATTCAGTTTCCCAAGATCAGCATCCAACAAATCTTTCCGTGTCTTCTTTGGTTTCCCTCTTTTGCGGTTTCCTTCTGTTTAGATCGGTTGGCATTTTTTTACCTAACAGTCATCCTTCACAAACACACACCACATTTGTATACCAACATAAGTTTTTTTTCTTATACACTACATTTGATTCCTCTTATATTCCTCTTAGTTTTCTCTCACTGGTACCCTATGCTGGTAGAAACCTAAAATACGTTTTATTACAGATATTTTTTTACCTAATCAGTTCTGCCTTAACTCTTTCTGTTACTTTTGATGCTTGGTTCATCAATTTGATCCCTCTGTAGTTACTTCTTTCTTTAGTATCTGTTTTACACTGCCAAATAGCTGGATAACCAAGAGAATTCACCAGAGACCTTCACTAACCATTTCAGTTAAGAACTACAATAATTTTTTAATTACTTCCTCTTTATAACAAGAATTCATAGATTCTTGTCTTCGTGCATTTAAAAATTACTTCAAAGCTGAACAAGACAATGAGGAAATTTGTCAAACCACTAGAACTAACTGTCAAACCATTCAAATTAAACCCTAACATTTGAAGAAAGCAGGAACATATATTGGGCAATGTAGCTCCAGGCCCCTCATGGGCAACTTGTGGCACATAGGGCTTTCTGAATGGTACACCTAATCAAAAATTACCTTGAAATTTTTTTGTAGTGCAGCCCACCTGATAATGAGCCATGTCTAATGTGGTCTGCTTTTCAATAAAGGTTACTCATGCATATCCTAGGTACATAAAAGATGGGATGGCCATGACTGGAACACTTTTAATTACAGGTCTGCTTGATCAAGACTGACTTAGTGTTAAACAACAACAACAACAGCAATGACTTCAAGATTACAAAGCTAAGGAGGAAGACTCTATATAATTGCTTGACCTACAAGGAAAATCAACCAAATTTTTTCCTCAAATTACACTTTACCATTTTAGAAAAGACAGACAGATTAAGTAACATGGTCCTGGGAAAGAGATAAAATTAACACAGAGTTAGAATGGTTTTGATTATAGGTATACTCGGTCAGGCTGACTTAGTGCTAAACAACAACAACAACTTCCGGACTGAAGATCTGAATATACATAATAAACATCTTGTCAAGATTTTGCATGAACTGGTGAAAAAACATCAATAAATGGTGCATTCAGGAAGTTGCAGCCCATCTGATATTTAATATGCACAAAATGATAATATCAAGGATTACTAGGCAGTACTTCACTGACACAATATTGATCAGAGAAAGAAAAAAATTTGAATTTCTGTTTGAGATTTATAAATAACTTCATGTTGTCTCTCTTACAATAATTTCTAACCACATTCATATTAATAAGTTACCAATTCTTACACTACACCAGGACATAACAACTTTTACTAATTCCAGGAAATTTTCCTAATATACTCCCCATAAATACTGATTTCTAACATTAGCAAAATGTTTCAAACTTAGAGGTGAGACTGAGTACAAGCTAGACTAAAACTTATTTTATCAACCCTAGAGGGACTAACCCTTTTGGTACCAACCTACTCAAGACTGACCCTTGCTTCTATGATACAAATTTCCTGTTTTAAAGTGATATGAATTAAAACTATCCATCTAAATTTCATATTAATGTATGTTGCAAGCTCTAACTTAATTACGACTTAACTATTTTACTATATTCCTCATTATTTTCAAAATTAATTGAAACAAAAGCAGTTTATTGGAACAAAAATATGGTGACAAAAGGATTTTAAATTCAATGTTGACTCTGGTATAAAGTTTGAATTCAGAGTGTAAAGAGTCATGACTAAATACTGTTCTCTACCAATTCTGTCAACTTGCCTGCCTTATGAATATTGATTTCAAATTTTTGGCACAAGGCCAGCAAGTTTGGGAGAAGGGTAAGTTGATTAAATTGACCCCAGTGTTCAACTGATACTAATTTTATTGATCCCAAAAGGATGAAAGGCAAAGATGACTTTGGTAAAATTTGAACTCAGAACATAAAGACACACAAAATGGTGCTAAGCATTTTGCCAAGTGTATACTGATGGTTCTGCCAGCTCGTTGCATTGCCTGCTTTACAATTATTGAAATGTTCTAGTTATTGACTTCTCTGACTGGCCAATTTCACTAATGTATTCAAAAGACACACCAAGCAACAGTTATTCCATGGAGTCAATTTCATTAGACTTTATTCTTTAACATAAATTCTGAAATCTGATTCCTTGGGCTCTTCATTGTGCAGTGGTCTGATTTTTCTGATCTTAAACAGATGTATAAAAACGGCTGTAGTCATTCATTTATGCATGTGTGCATGCACACACACACATGCATGTGCATGCACACATGCACACACACACACATGTGCATGCACACATGCACACACACACACACACTCACACGAACACACACACAAACATATCCATATATAAACATGTATATATGTACATCTATTTAAAAAATATTACCATCATCATTTTAACACCTATTTTTCCATGCCAGATGGGTTGGATGGAATCTGTTGAAACTAATTTTTTTACTCTTAGCTGCTCCTCTTATCAAGACCCCTTACTTGTTTCTAAGCAAGGTAATATTTCTCCGTAACCAGACATATTCTCACAGAAGATTGGAACTGAAAGACACAGCTTGTGTGTCAGGGACACCTGTTTACAACTGTTACACAATGTCAAGAGAAGGAGGTACAAACACATGCAAGAGCATGCATACACACACACACACACACACACACACAAACATATATATATATACACACACACACACACACACACATATATATATATATTTCCTAATATAATAATGATTGTAGTGTTTTTATATATTTATATATATATATTTG
This sequence comes from Octopus bimaculoides, assembly GCF_001194135.2. Classification (NCBI taxonomy): domain Eukaryota; kingdom Metazoa; phylum Mollusca; class Cephalopoda; order Octopoda; family Octopodidae; genus Octopus; species Octopus bimaculoides. The sequence goes on from NC_068981.1 coordinate 192,235,302, forward strand.
TCCAGAATTACGCCAGACATCGAGGAGAAGAAAAATAGTAATTTAGTGAAGGAGAAGTAGTGAGCGTAAAAGTCCTGACAGAGAGGGAGTGAGAGAAAGTAACAGTAATGAGAGAAAGGAAGGGGTGATAGATGAATAAGGAAGGAAGGGCTGAAAAAATCAATGTTTCAACTCTGTGTGAGTATATGTGTGTATGTGTGTGTGTGTACAAGGGAAGTATGTGAATGTTTGTATGTGTGATTATTATGTACCTTACATTATTTACATTATTTACAATTGACGGATATTTGTCCTCATCTTGTTTGTTGTTAACACATTTCAGCTGACTAGAAACTCTGCCAAATCAGATTGGAGCCTGGTGTAGCCATCTGGTTTCACCAGTCCTCAGTCAAATCGTCCAACCCATGCTAGCATGGAAAGCGGATGATGATGATGATGCCCTCCAGCCTTCACCAGGTATCTTGGGGTTAGGGAGTGCTGGCATCAACCACATTTGAATTGTGCATTTTATGTGCCACTGGCGTGGGGAGACAGTCGGGCGACACTGGCAATGACCCATGCGTGCATGGTGCTTATGGCATGCTACCAGCATGGGAGCCAGTCAGGTGCCACTGACATCGGCCACAACTACAATTTCCATTTGATTTGTGATTAGATTTGATTTTACTTGACTCAATGGGTCTCCTCAAACTCCTCGTTGCTTGACGATTCAAAGGTACTTTTTAAATCGTCAGTCAACATGTTGCGCTTGAGGAGACCTATTGAGTCATATATATATATATATATATATGTGTGTGTGTGTGTGTGTGTGTATGTATGTATGTGTATATATATATATATATATATATATATATATATATATATATATATATATATATATATATATATATATATATTTGTGTGTATGTGTATGTGTGTAAAGCACCTAAAACACGCTATAAAGTGATTGGCATTAGGAAGGGCATCCAGGTATAGAAACCATGCCAAAGCAGACAGTAGAGTTTGGCACACTCTTCTGATTTTTTGGCTTCTGTCAAACCATCCAACTTATGCCAGCAAGGAAAATGGACATTATATGATGATAATGATGATGATGATGATGATGATGATGTGTGTTCATGTGTGTGTACATATATTCACAGACACAGACACAGACACACACACACACACACACACACACACACACACACACACGCACATATATGTTACTTTATTCAGTAATATAACCAGCAACTTCAGATCTTTATGGCAATGTAAGAAAACAAGTAAACAGGAAGAGAACTACTTTAAAGTAGATTTTTTCTTCTTTCTTTGGTACTTGCTGGAGGCTGAAACTGGATCTATGCAGAATCTCGGTTTTAGATAACATTAAATCTGTTATTTATTAAATGATTATATCATCGTCATTGTCATCATCATCATCATCATCATCATCATCATCATCATCATCATCATCATTATCGTCATTGTTTTCATCATCCTCACCATCATCATAATTGTCAACGTCATAGTTGATGTTATCATCGTCATCATCATCATCATCATCATCATCTTCAATATTTTCATTATCATTATTTTCTCTATTGTCATCAATACCATCATCATCATATCATCATTATCGTCATCACCAGTGTCATCATCATCATTGTTATCATCATCATTGTAGTCAGTGATGTCATTGTTGTTGTCATCGTCGTCGTCATCTTCGTCGTCGTCGTCGTCGTCGTTGTCGTCATCATCATCATCATCATCATCATCATCATCATTGTCTTCATTGTCATCATCACTCTCAACATTAGCATCAAAATATTCCCCATCAATACTCTTGCTGCCACCATCAGCACCACCATATTCTTAAGACTATTTCCAACAGCAGAAACATGATTCCATAGATACATCAATCCACTTCAAGCACCACCAATGCCACAAGACTGTCAATCCCCCAAATTCACTACCCACACCAATCACCACTACCACCTATATCACCAACAACAGCACCAGGATGACAACGATGATGATGATGTGTGTGTGTGTGTGTGTGTGTGTGTGTGTGCGCACAGACATCAATGTTAAATTTTACATGTTTTCTGAGCAAAAAAGGTGTCATCTGAACAGTATGTCTTGCAGCTCTCTGCTCCATCATATGGAATTTAAAATTCCTTGCTAAACAGGTAAGGGTGATGACAAAAAATGGGTGTCAGGGATGCCTTACACCCTGTGGCCTTCTAGCATGCCAAACACCAACTTGGAATTTCAGAATGTATGTGCTATTGCTAGATAATTGGTGAATCTACATCCTTCTTTTGGGTTTCTAGCAAGCCTCTGTACCAGGCTAGTCTGGTGGGTGGTGTTGCTGATTTAGTCACTAATGACCTGACCATGCAACAGGTTGTACTGGATGCAATGTTACTAGTAACATTCATGAGAGATCTCAAATAAGTATCTATCTCAAATGGTCGTAAAATTAACAAATAATTATGTACATATACATATGTGTGTCAATGTATGTAACAAGTAAAAAATAGAGTTGGTATTACATTTATTCCACAGTTTATCAATGTTTCATTAACATAAACGCAGGTGTGGCTGTGTGGTAAGAAGCTTGCTTCCCAACCATATGGTTCTAGGTTCAGTCCCACAATGTGGCACCTTCGGCAAATCTCTTCTACTATAGCCGAGCAGGTGGAAACTGAAAGAAGCCCATCATATATATGTGTGTATATATATATAATGTATTGATCTATGGTATACAACAAAGAGAGCACTCCATTTGGTGAGAGACAAATATTGTTGTTTAAGGGTCACAATACATGTCTTCAGCTGCTACTAATAGTTTCATTGCCTGAGAATCTAAACATGTTCTTCAGGTGCAGACCACTCTTTGTGCTGAACTAAGAACTTTAAATATGGCATGGGACATGAGAAAACAAAAAAAAAATGTGAAAAAATGGTGGAATATAGAAAATCCTAACTTCTAACTGGGAAACGAAACCAGGAGACTTGATGTAAATGTAAATAATGTACGAAATTAAATGTGAATTAAATGTAAATTGTGTATGCAGAGTAAAAATGTATATGAAAAATAATGTATAAAATATAAGGTATAAATATAAGACATGTTGGGAATATAAAATTTATAAATTTTATAAGTTATAAAGGATAAAAATAAACCTAAAAAAATAAATAAATACTAAATGATGTGGGGGAAAAGCTATAAAAGTAAGCAATCTAACTTCTTTAGTCTTTAAATTATAAGGTCGGTGGGATGTCAAATCAATCCGGGATGGGTGGCATTGTCCAGTTCTTCAAAATATATTTTTGCATGTGTCTGCAACCACTGAAAATTTCAGACCTTTGAGTTCAATATTGAGTTGGAGATTTTTGATCAGTATTTGTGCTCTTTCAGACAAGCACAGCCTACATTTCTTTGATCTGTTCACATAAGGTGTGTGTGTGTGTGTGTGTGTGTGTGTGTGTGTGTGTGTGTGTGTTGTCACTTATTACAGATCTTTGTTGAGTGCTACTAGTAACATGGAATTCAGTACAACTTTATGCATGGTCTGGTCACTGGCAACTAAACTGGCACCCTAACCAGACTAGCCTGGTAAGAAGGGTTACTAGACACCCAAGGGATGAAGAACAAGGCCCATCAAAAGTATCGATAAACCCAGTAGTGTAGATTCAACTGATATCTAACAATAACGCATGCACTCCCAAATTCCAAGTTGGGGCCCAACATGCTAGAAGACCACAGTGAGTAAGACACTCCACAGCTTTTGTTAAAGCAAGTCCCTAAGAGAAGTTCCTTCTGATATAAACCCAGATATGTAGAGAATGGCAGTGGATATTTTGTGGATATGCAGTTTACATAGCACCCCCACATTCTTGAGCCTGAGACTCTGTTTTGGTACTAGACATCTTGCCTCAGCTTGTCTCCGGATATTGTCAATAGGATGAAGAGGGTCTATGGAGTGTCATGCAAGCCTTATTGGACCTAAAATTTTGCCCTGGCATAGATGGCATTTTGCATGAGCATTGCTGCTTTAACATTTAAACTGTACACTGTGGTGGCAAAGTATGCAGACCTGACAGATTGAAAGCATATAGTCATCGACTTACACATAGATGGCCCATGTTAGATATAATGTCATCTCCTTATCATCCAAGACAGAGATGGGAAGCTTGGTCTGCAATATCCATGGATGTTCACATTTACCAAAGGCTAGGCTCATTAGTCACCAGCAGAACCACAAATATAAAGCATGAATTTATTTGAGTGCACAGTGTTCTTAATGGTCAATGATGGTCTTCCTCAGTCACTAGTGGACCATCATCATGTATGTATATATGAAAGTGTGTATTTATGCATACATACATACATACATACACACACACATGCATACATACATACAGACAGACAGACAGACAGACAGACAGACAAACAGATAGATAGATAGATATGTATATATATATATATATATATATATATATATATATATGTATGTATATATACACACACAACAATGATGATGATGATGACAATGATGATAATAATGACCAGGTGGTGGCATTAAACTGGATATTTCTGGACCAATTTGTCATCAAAACAACCATCCCAGAAACCATTTTGTTCTTTGTCTTCTTCAATAAACAGCTGACATTTGTTTACATAGACTGCGATCAATAGACAACTGGCCCTTTTGAACAAAGATGTCAGCCAAACTGCTTGAAAAACAACCTTTCTCAAAACTCATTTATATTTTGTTTAACCCTTTAGCATTCAGATTACTCTGTCAAATGTGATGCATATTTATTCACCTTGTTTTGAATTAATCATACATTATCTTGTCACTTCAAAACTTCAATGATCTTATTGCTTATTTTTAGAATTATTTGGTGGGTGTGAGAAACTGGATCTGGCTGATTTCAATATAAAACAGCTTGAATATTTGGGCCAGATATGGTCAGTTTAAATGCTAAATGGTTAAGTATTCTTTGTCCAACCCCACAAACACAAGTAAACAAATTCAGTTAAAATATATGAATCCCTGACATTTAGCTACAAACAGCTGACATCTCTCACAAGTATAAGAGAAAGCAGATTGCTAGTCTGTACTAATACTGCTTCCATTACTAATAACTAATTTTTACCCTGCCTGCCAACTGTTTGCAACACCAGTGATTGATTTGTCCCTGTCTTCTATATCAGTAGAAGTGAAGTTTAGTTAGCATGCAGTATTAGTGGATACCTGCTTCTGATGCCATGCAAACATGAGGAAGTCACATGACCAAATAGTTCCACCACAGGTGCTGGGCTCTCTTACCTCAGAGAAGACCTGGATGGAAAGCACTCAGAATACAAAAAAAAAAAAAAAGACTATGTATGGGTATGTTGCCCAGAAGCTTGAAGAAGACAGTAGAACTGACATGAAGCACAGCCTCTCTTGGACACAAGACCACTACATCACATTACACTTTGAAGGCTATATGTTTGCAATCCAGGAACGGGAGATTGCCACAAAGTACCTAGTGAACAAGAGAGACAATGACGTTCTTGTAATCGCAGGGTGAAACTGCATGTGTAGGCTATGTCATGTTTCTGTGGAAGACATTACACATGAGATTAGCAGCTGTCCTAAAATGTCGTCACAGTACTACCTCCTTATGTGGCACAATGTTGTTGCTAAAGCAATTTACAATGCCATCCGCAAATAGACTGTCCTGAAATAAACTTAGAAAATCCTTCTGTTATGGAATGCATTCATAAACACCAACTCAAGGAATACTGGTGGAATATTCCTATCAAAACTGCTGTCAAATGTAAGCATAACAGACTGGATATTGTTGTTTGGGACAGTGGGGCAAAGGTATGTACTGTCACAGAGGCCGCCCTGCAGATATAAATATCTCTTTGAAAATCAAAGAAAAAGTGGATATCTATGGACAACTGCTTCAATACCTCCAACTTCTATATCAAGACTATGAATTCATATTCATACCAATAATAATTGGAGCACTGGGTTTTGTTAGTAAATGCTTAAAGGAGAATCTGGATAAACTGGGATTTTCAGAAAGAGAAATTGACTGGCTGATTCGTACATTACAAGTCCAAACCATGAGTGGAACAGTAAAAATATGCAAGACTTTTTTCAAGTTCCAAATGTGAATTTATCTGTGTAAACTTTATCCTAAAGATGGAGCCTTGTATCTTTGTTGGAAACCAGGTCCCTCCTCAGTGGAAGATTTATAATAATAAAAAAATAGAAGAGACATACGTACATACATACATACATACATACATACATACATACACACACACATACATACATACATACATACATACATACATACATACATATAGTATATAATACATATATAAAAATGAAGATATTGGTAATCACATTTAGTGCATGGCTACAAATTTTTTATTAACAGATGAATTAGATAAATAATTTAACATGTTGGAATCAATATAAAGAATGATACGTAATTTCATGTGGTATTTAATGTAACCCAGTTTTTCCATTTCATTATGACCTTGCATAAGATGCAATATGTTTGCATGATCATGAATACTCTTATAGATACAATAAGTGGATGTGGCATAGAGTGTCATAGCAAACAATTAATCATTTTGACATGCCTAATAGAAAGATACAGAGTAAGCTGATCAAAGGATGGGCAATCTTGTATACCACCAGGTAAATTAGTTGAGGTGCATAGACAAAAGATATATAATGCAGAAGGCTGTCAGAGCAAAAAAGGACAGCACTTAAATTATGGGTGAAGTAAACAGAATGATGTCCACAAAAAATCATTAGTTAAGTGGAATGGGTATGTCAGAAGTAACATCAGAGAAAGTAAGATGATAAGAAAAAAGTGTAAGAAAATGAGAAGGGGAAAGGGAGATAGAGAAAACTCCAAGAAGAGCATCATGAAGGATGGAAAGATAGGAATAGAAATAGAAAGATATAATTAAATATTATTAAAGGAGATGATTAATTTTGTATTTAATAGAGTAGAACAGCTAGTCAAATCATAGACAAAATATCATAATACAGTAACATAGTATAAAAAATAATAATATTAATGATAAAAAATAACTATTATTATATTAAATGGAACTAGTAGATAGTTATATAAGAAAATATAAAATTGTTGTGGGAACTGATAAGGTAATTAAGAACAAGAGGAATAAATGAATCATAATGAACAATTAGAGTTCTAGAGAGTAAGGATAAAATGGTTATGAGAATAAGTATGGAAAGAAATCTAAGAATGATTGCAACAGTGAGAAATGAAGTGCAATCACAAAAAGTGCCTATGTAGTTTTATAATATTATACAATAAAATACACAAGTTTGGTAAATGGAATCTTCAAAAAACGGTTTTACTAATCTGGTGTGTGTAATATATTAACAACTCATTACCTTCATTAATTAGTCCAGATTTACATCTTAGAATTTCAAGTGTCTCCATATAACATAAATTACAATTACCCAACTTTCTTTATATGGAGGCAAATCTGACTTGATAGCATATACCATACTTTCACTAACTGTTATAGAAATTTATGTAGACACAAGCAAGCATAGACACATAGTCAGCCCTCCCAGCAGAACATCAATGCTGTGACAACTGGAGGGAGAGAGGACTGCACCAGCCTAGTACACATTTTCAATTGAGTAAATTGAAACAGCATGAAATGAGATGCCTTGCTCAAGGACTCAATGTGCCTGGTTCAGAAATCAAACCCATGGTCTTATGATTCTGAACCAGACACCTTAATTATTAGCTCACGAACCATCCCTAAAAAAAACAAACATAACTCAGTAATTAACACTTCTTAGTATGCATCTTGATATTTCACCATTACCTGAGCCTTAGGTACATTTAGTTTTGGGGGTCCAATCTGCTGGTAGCATGTGGGAAAAGCTCTTGGTTTGTACCTATTTAACTTACTGCTACCAGTCTCAGAAGCTCTGCACAGGATCATGGCTGTAAACCTTTCCTTCCTTGCTCAAGTCATGATTGTCATCATCACCATTGTCATCATCAACACCACCACCACCACCACCACCACCACCACCACCACCACCACCA
>NC_068981.1:192245110-192249873 GCF_001194135.2 Octopus bimaculoides
AGAGGGAGGAGGAGGAGAGGGAGGAGGAGGAGAGGGAGGAGGAGAGGGAGGAGGAGAGGGGAGGGGAGATAAAGAAGAAGATGATGATTTTGCCCTTGTTGGTAGCCTAAATATAAAGTACATTTTTTCCTTCCTCTCTAGGCAAAAATGCAATAAGTTGCAGCTGCTGCTCTCTGACTAATGTTTCAAACCCCATTAGGCACCAGAAATGGTTCTTCAAATAGGTTTTGGTAATAAGTGTGTCCGCACTAACAGGACATAAAAAATGTCAGTCTGGCTTGATCTGTTTCATGGAATATTCTACTGCCATTCCAATAAACTCGCATACAGACACGCACACAGATATGTCTGCATGCATATGTGTGCGTGTGTGATGTGCGTGTGTTTGCGGGTGTGTGTGTGAGTGTGGTTATGCACAGAAGCCAAGACATTCATGTACACATAAACCATTGTTAAGAGACACAACATACAGACATAATGATATACACATGTTCACACACACACACACACACATATTCTTACATGTACTCATATACTGATGCTGTGATACAGCTACACACACTTCCAACACACTTAGACATACAGACATATACGTGCACACTAACAAACAAACAAATAAATAAAAGGAAGACAAATAAAAATTGAAACAGAACTGATAACATTTGGTTGCAACATTGAAATTTATGGCTGATCTTACAAGATCAACACAACACATACACACACACATGTATATATATGTATATGTATATATATATATATATATATATATATATATATATATATATATATATATATATATATATATATATATATATATATACAAACATATATATACATACATACATGCATATATATATACATACATACACTCAACATATATCTGCTAAACATATAGATAATGGTCAATTTATATTTCACGAATGACATCTCTTGCATTAAATTTAAGTAAAATATTTTAATAAAGACAAAAGTGACTATATTGTTACAGAAACCATTTTTAATGATAAACTTTTCACCTCATGAAGTTTTTAATGCTCTTATGTATTAATGTTAACATGTCTCCTCCATTATCTCTATCTCTGATCATCATACACAAGAAAATTTGCTAGAAATAACAGGCAAATCTAGCTCAAATCACACCTTACTGTCTAAGATAAGGGAAGAACACATTAGGTAATTTAGTCAGATAACCTTAATATGAAGCGATTGTCAGGATTATATGTCACTGACCTAAGGTCTGTTTGATGAGACCTGGGGCTAAACAGTATGATTAACCACGAATACCTCCACCACCAACATTATAACTTACTCCTAGATCCATCACAACAATGACATCACAACTACTGCTATTACCACTGTCACAACTACCACAATTGTAGTTACCACCACCACCACCACCACAACCACCACAACCATAATCACCACCACAACAGCCACAATCACCACCACCACTACCACCACAACTCATTAACACATATTTTATTAATTTATTGATGTTATCTTCCATTGTCAAAACAATAGATGAAATATTATTCTCGTTATAATTTCATAAATCTTTTAGAAGAAATGTTTTTATTCTAATCATAAATTATTAAAAAAAATAAATGAAATTAGAATTAATTATAATTCATAATTTGAATTTTAAATATTTAAATTGATTTATATTTTAAAACTTGAATTTTTCCTTTCATTTGATAATTTTTTGAATTCTTACAATACTATAAAAACATGTTATTGTTAATGTTATTAATTGGTCAACAAGTTGGTTCTGATCAAGTATGATATTTTATCCATGATCATTCTATCTTTGTTTTTTTTTTTGGCATAGGCTAATTTGGCTACTATTTTTAGTAAGTTCAGTGACTATGTAGGGGTTCCTTCATTGGCTGACGTTTTAGAATTACCTATATGCAATCCCCCCCCTACCATCTTCCTTATCACTTTACATCACCCACTCATCATAAAGTCTTTGCTGGCACTCCATCAGTTATGACAACAAAAGTTCCAGCTGAACTAATCAACAGAACAGCCTGCTCGTGAAATTGATGTGCTAGTGGCTGAGCACTCCACAGACACGTATACCCTTAATGTAGATCTCAGTGAGATTCAGCATGACACAAAATGTGACAAAGTTGGCCCTTTAAATTGCAAGTACAACTCACTTTTGACAGCTGAGTGGACTGGAGCAATGTGAAATAAAGTGTCTTGCTCAAGAACACAACATGCTGCCAGGAATCAAATTCACAACTATGAGCCAAATACCCTAACCACTAAGCCACGTGTCTTCACAAAGTTTACATATAAGAGATTGCATGAGAGCTGCTTATTTGCATACATTCTGCCTTCACTCTTTCTATACTGCCAGTCATCACTTCGTCTCCTCCGGGTTACTAGTTATTGACAACTACGACTGGTTTGAATACTAAAGGATTAAACATAACATACTGCAACCACACATATAAAATGGCTGTCCTATGCAGTCTTTGCACACTACACATTCCATAGTACACAATTGACAGTGGTCTAATTGATATCAATCAGAATTCTAAAGGAATTTGATTGATTATAAAGTAAAATGGTTGATTATAAAATTCCCAACACTGATTTTCTTTGTCACCAGAATACATCTACATATTTGACACTGTATGTGTTGCTATAAAGACACTGAGAATCATTCTGTCTCTATGGCCAAGTTGATGTCAGAAATATAGCTATGCTTTATTCTAGTTTGCATTGGTGAGTCTGAGTAAATTCTAGTGATTTAGTCATCCATCATCTTCACAAAAATCTTCTCATACTTATGTCTTTCAAGTAGATATCAATTCTGTTTATTTTTGTTTTTTGTTGTTTTTTTTTTGCAAAGATAAAGTAGAAATAAAAATGAGTGATCTGTGACATTAATTAAATCTAATTAACATATCATCATCAATTTCATCACCATTGTTATTGTCATTGACATCATTGTCATCCACTTCACCATCATTATTATCATCACCATCACCACCACTACTACTCAACCACCACCACCTCCATCACCATCATCACTATCGTTTTAATGTCCACTTTTCCATGCTTGAATGGGTCAGGCAGTTTTCTATGGCCAGATGTCCTTCCAGTCACCAACTTTAACCTGTCTCCAAGCAATGGTATTTATTTCTCCATGGCTAGATATGTTTTCATGGAAACAAACATGATACCAATTATATGACAGTGGCACTTGTTTACAACTATTTCCACAGCTGGATACTCTTCCTGTCACCAACCCATACCTGTTTACAAGTGAGGTAATATTTCCACAGGATTAGAAATGTTTTCATGGAAGATTGGAAACAAAAGACACTGCTTGCATGACAACGATGCTCATTTACAACTATCATGCAATATTAAGACAAGGGGATATTAATATTCATAAAATACACATACATACATACATACATACATACATACATACATACAAACATACATACATACATACATACATACATTCATACATACATACTGATGAGACATGATGTTGTAGCTAGGACACTCTATAATGAAATCTGTCAAAAGGATAACCCCAAGAACAAAGAAATAAGAACCCACAGTACAGTAGAAGCCATAGCCACTCATAATAAAAAGGAATACTGGTAGAATGTCACAGTGATGACCTCAATAAGATGTAAGCACAAAAGACCTGATATAATGATTGGGATGGAGAAGAGAAACTGTGTACAGTTGTAGAAATTAGCTGCCCAGTAAATGTTAGCATAAAGCTGAAGATCAGTGAAAAAGAGAACACCTACACTAAACTATTTAGAAATCTACAATTACTCTATCCAGATTACAATCTCAGGTTTATACTTGTAATTATTGGAGCACTGGGATATGTAACATATTGCCTAAATACCAATCTTGAGAAATTAGGCTTCTCAAAACCAGAAATGAGAAAGCTAATTTGAAGACTACAGATCCAATCCATCACTAGAACTGTAAAAACCTGTAAAACTTTCCAGAAGTTTATCATATAAATATATATGAGCATGTGTTGATATGTAACTATATGCATGAGAAGACATACTTAAAGAAAAACATACAAATCTGCACTTATGCATACATACATACAAACAAAAATACCCTGTCGTTGATGTTGAAATTCCAATGAAGGAGCCTTGGATCTAGGTTAGAAACCAGCTCTTTCTCTATTAGCAAGAAATCTTGAAATAAAACTGAATAATGACATATATATATAATATATTTTGACTGAATGCTCAGCAAGTTAATAACGACAATGTAAACTTCATGCAATCAAGGTATCCTTGCCGGTGGCACATGAAAAATCATTTGAGTGAGGTCGTTGCCAGTGCCGCTGGACTGACTCATGTGCAGGTCGCATGTAAAAAACACCATTTTGAGCGTGGCCGTTGCCAGTACCACCTGACTGGCCCTCGTGCCGGTGGTATGTAAAAGTAGCCACTACACTCTCGGAGTGGTTGGTGTTAGGAAGGGCATCCAGCTGTAGGAACTCTACCAGATTAGATTGGAGCCTGGTGCAGCCATCTGGTTCGCCAGTCCTCAGTCAAATCGTCCAACCCATGCTAGCATGGAAGGCAGACGTCAAACGATGATGATGATGATGTACTTTTATATGGGAAAAATTCATAACCCTCTGCACCAATAAACCACTATTGTTCCTGAAAGTTGTTTTTCTATATCTTCTATGGATTGTTTGAAGCTCACTAACTTCCTACACTTTGATCCTTGGATCTTACCTTTATATATAT
>NC_068981.1:192249903-192253174 GCF_001194135.2 Octopus bimaculoides
TATATATATATATATATATATATATATATATATATAATTAAGAAAATGGAGAGATATAATGGATATAAATTAATTCTTGATTAATTAACACTGCCTACAATCGTTTCAATTTACACTCAATACAAATTACGAAATATATATAATAAAATAATTTTGCAAGATTTTGAGTGAAACATCTTCAGGGCAAAAAGGACATTACGGAGTTTACATGTGAATCATGTAAATCATTTTATTATATATATTTTGTAATTTGTATTGAGTGTAAATTGAGACGATTGTAGGCAATGTTAATTAATTAAAAATTAATTTATATTCATTATATCTCTCCATTTTCTTACTTAATAATATTTTATATTTGTATAATATATTTATTGAAGAAGTATATCTTCAAAATATGATATATGTTGGATAAAACTATCCCTGTAAGAGGTTTATATATCTTCATAATGATTATATGTACAGAACAATGTGATTGGGAAGCAAGCTTCTTACCACTCAGCCATGCCTGTTAACATTAATGGACTCAGTTTCTTGCTTTCCCTGCTATTTCATAAGCTTTCCTTATATTTCTAAAAGATCCTCGGTTTCTCTGAACTAAATATCCCTGTACTTCCTCTACCAATAATCACAACCTCATCTGACTTTCCACTGGACCATATTTGCCCATCCTATTTTCCAAAGATTATACACAATGGATTAACAGAATTGTTGAGGAGTTGAACAAAATACCATGTGGTATTTAGTTACGGCCTTTCTATTCAGAGTTCAAATCCCATCAAGGTCAACTTTGTCTTTCATCTTTGCAGAAGTTGATAAAATAAGATACCAGTCAACTGCTAGAGTCCATTTAATATTCTAATGAATCATGCTAGGTGTGAATAGAACTATAATCAAAGAAGTCTAAAACCATACTTATACACAAGTACCTCCAGGACTTTGTGACCCACAAAAGTATTCTAACATGCTGCTAAGTGCAATACTTTATCCAACTTACAACAGTCTAATCTGAACATTAATTATAATTACCTCATTATTTCAAATCACCAGGTTTAATGAGTGCAGCTGCCAAGAACTTTTGAGATTAACAATCACAAGTACCAAGATTAAAACCTTTCATATAAACAATGATTGTATATAAATAGCTTCTCACTTCCGTCTTTATAATGTGTATCCTGCTTAGGAGACAGAATAATTCTATAACCTCATAGAATGGTCATAATAAACTTTATTTATTTATTTATTCATTCATTCATTCATTAATTCATTCATTCAGTCAGTCAGTCAGTCAGTCATTCATTCATTCTTGTTATTTATTCATTTCTTGTTATTTATTTTATTTTTTTTATATTCAAGATATGAAAAACTTTATAAAAATATCAAAAAAAATATTGTAAATAAATAAAATAAATATATAAAGGTAAAAATAGGTGTGGCTAAGAGGCCTTTCTTGCAATTATGTGGTTTCAGGTTCAGCCCCCACCATATGATACTGAAGTTAAATGTCTTCTATGATAGCCCCAAGTCAGCCAATGCCTTATGGCAGAAATTAGTAGATGGAAATTGCAAGAAAGTTCATTGTATTCACTTGCTTTTTAATTTAAAGTTCATTTTTCCATGCTAGCATGGTTTAGACTTATATATAAATTACATGGGCAATATAATATATGGCAAATTAAAACTAATACCTCCAAAGACTTTGGTCTCCTCCAGAAGAACTTCTGTGTTCATCTGTACAACCAGTTCAGAAGGGGCACCCCTCAAACTACACCACACCACATAACACTATGGAGGAGGAGGAAGTACATGCAACCTTCCTCAAAGAATAAAAAAAATAGAAAAGAAAAAGGTTAGTAAACCTTTTCTTATGTACTTGTTCAATGTAGGTTGCATAATTATCAGGTACCATTATTAACAACAAATGGTGGTATGTCCTCAAAAGAGTAATTAAATTTGAGTCAATTAGATTTAATAAGGAGCTTGTTAGTAACAGAAATAGAATAGAAAGGGCTTTAGTTAAGGCTCTAGAAGAGACAATGAGGTCAAGCTCTGCCACCAGAGTTTTAACTGCGAGGCTGGTGCTCAACCAACATCTCAAAGCTAAATATGAAGGGAACATTGTCAGGGCTAAGTTATGTGCAACGGGACAAGAGGGAATCAACATCACCGGAAAGGCCCATGTGGTAGAGAGCCATTGCAGCAATAATGCAACAATAAGGTCTTTGATGGACCAACACGATGATTCAGTAAACGAACTCAAGATGTGCAAGGTATTTCACAAGCATTTTGTCCAGCTTTTCAGGATGGGTGGTGGGCTGGAGCATAGGGAGGACCTCATGGAATTCGTCGCTGGTTTGCTGCATGTCTTGGAATGGAAAGCAAAATGCTGTGAAGGGCTGATCACAGCTGCAGAGGTGGAGGAGGCATTGTTGGACTGTGGTGGGAACAAGTCGCCGGGACTAGATGGTCCATCACTCTGCTTAATGCAGAGCTGAAGATTTTGGCCAAGGTGTTAGCAAAAAGGCTGGCACGGGTCATGGGCAAACTTGTTGGGGAGGCACAAATCTGCACTATCTCTGGCATGTCAATTCACAACAATCTCCATCTTATCCGTTATACCTAAGAGAGGGTGAATAGAACTCTTGGCGAGGGTGGGGCTATGGTCCATTTAGACCAATCTAAAGCATTTGATAGGGTTGACCATCAGTATTTGGTAGCAGTCCTTGCAGCAGCCAGGTTTGGCCTGACCTTCCATGAGTGAATCACTGCTTCAATCACTGGGGTTGAAGAACAACAAAGTAGTGCTTCTTTCTTGATATCCCAACCTTTCCACAGTTGTGGAAACTTCACAATGAATATGAAGCTCAATAACAAGAGAGCCACTATATGGTTGTGCATTTTGTTAGATATAGCAGTTAAACTCCCTAAAAGCACACCTTATTATGTGTGTACTGTGTGATGCACATCCAATGAAGATGGTAAATAATTTTCTCCATAATTTAGGGCTCCTATCAGTCAATGTTCACTATACATATACAAGCTTTGGTTAAGGTTTTTTTGAGGAAAAAATGTCCATGTTTATCAAAAAGAAAAGCTGCTGACTTAGGTCAATACAGTTTTGTGCCATTGTCATTAAAGGCATTGCTGTCAAAGAACAGAGTCAGAACAGATAATGCAAGGCATCATGTTCAACCCTCTAATCATCATCATCATCATCACCATCACCATTATCATGATCTTCTTCTTCTTCTTCTTCTTCTTCTTCTTCTTCTTC
>NC_068981.1:192253274-192255774 GCF_001194135.2 Octopus bimaculoides
TCATCATCATCATCATCATCATCATCATCATCATCATCATCATCATCATCATCATCATCATCATCATCATCATCATCATCATCATCATCATCATCATCATTTAATGTCCATTTTGCATTCTAACATCTGCTGGATGATTCAACATGATCCAATGAACGGCAAAACTGCATCATGCTTCAAAGTCTGCTTTGCCGTGGTTTCTACAATGGGATGCCCTGCCTAATGCCAACTGCAAAACCATTGGTATTTCATTTTATTAAATCCAGAAGAATGAAAACAAATCTATCCTAGGCAGGATATGAAATCAGAACATGAATATAATTAAAAACAGTGTAATATTTTGTCAGGATCACTATGAGTCCTGCTAATCCCCTGCTCTTGATTGTTTAGATATTAGTACAGAGCCACAAATTAAGCTGGCCCCAGTATATGACTACTGGGTATTTTTATCAACCCTAAAATGATAAAAAAAATTAAAATTAAATACAAGAGCTTTCAATGGTTATTCAACAATATAAATGTTAGTGGTTTAAAGACAATAGTAGCTTCTCTAAAGCAGCAACATAATATCCAGAGTTACTGATGTAGAAATATTACTAAATTGATCGTAATAATCAATTCTTTTCATGATCTTTCTTGCAGAATTCCAAACCATTACTGGATTCCTTGCATAGCGTTAATGCCAGCAATGCAGTGCAGTGAAATAGCTGAACGAAGAAGACATTCAGCTATTTTGCTGAAGCCGTTCAAAATTGAACTATAAATCTTTCTCGTATTTAATCCATGGCAATTATTTTAGAAAAGAAGGTTAAAAAGAAAGCAATGAAAGTTTTTTTTGTTTTGATTATTCCATTTTATTTGTAGGTTATTTGTTTCCTCTCAGATAGCTGGTAATCTAATACAGCAGCATTTATGAAGAATCTAAAGGAGGGGAAAATGGAAGTGATAAAGTGACTAAACTTCCTAAAGAAATGTTTAACACACACAGTAACACAAACACACACACACTAACACAAACACACATACACTAACACAAACACACACACACAAACACACACACAGGGAATGATATGTGCAGAAAAGAAATTCAAGAGGGCTGATGTTCTGGGTAAAAGAACTGGACATAGTAGGTGGTGGTGGTGGTGGTGGTGGTGGTGGTGGTGAACACAATATGTGTGACAAGAAAAGGAGTGATGAGTGACTCAGGTAGTGCTTGAGTGGAGATGATTCTGTTTGGTGGACTGGGAATAATAATGTTATCTTGATATGCATGGTAACTGTGTCTTTGTATTGTTAGAATGGCATAATACTGCTGGAAAGTGTTTTCAAGGTCTCTGTTCAAGGACTCAATGGTTGTATGTAGATGGTGCATTGGTGCAGAAATATTAGGAGAGATGAAGGGTGTTATCATCTGTGCAAGAGTGACAAGATGATATCTAGTAAGTCATCGAGGTATACGAGATAGTATCAAAAAGTTCCCAGACTAGTTCTGTAGTGCACCAACAGATGGCAGCACACAGTTGCAAGTGCAATGATGACCCATCCTTCATGTTGAGGATCATCACTGGTGAGGAGAGTTAATTCTACAGGTATGACCTTGAGATGAAGCAGCAGTTGTCACAATGGAAGAGGCCTTCACCTCCACAACCAAAGAAGGCATGACACAGCCACAGCTCAATCAAAAGCATGCTCATCATATTTTTTTTCAACATTATGTATTGTGCATCGAGAATTCATTCCCCAGGGCCAGACTGTCAATCAAGAGTTCTACTGTGACATTTGAGGGAGGACATTCAGCAAAAATCGCTGGATCTGTAGAGCATGAAGAATTGGATTCACGACAACAACTCACTCTGTCACCAAGCTCTCCTTACTTGTGAGTTTCTCACCTAAAACAACATGGTATCACTTCTGCACTCACACCATTCACTCGATTTAGCACCTGAAGACTTCTATCTCTTCCCCAAGATGAAAAGGCAGCTCAAAAGGTACTGTTTTAACATCATTGTTGAGATCCAAAGCGAATCACAGAAGGTCCTCGACTCATGGAAAACAACTTCCAAGCCAGATTCCAAAAGTGGGAGGAATGCTGGGACCAGTGTATTGTTGCACAAGGTGACTATTTCAAAGGAGATAATGTTAAAACTTAAGTAAATAAGTCCTGGAACTTTTTGATACTGTAAGAGTGCAGAGAACGAAACTAAACCTTGGGGCACACTAAAGTGTATTATTTTGTAAATATACCTTTACATGAATATACCATTATATAAACTTATCATTATAATATATGAATATACCATTAAGTAATTGTACCATTATATAAATATATCAATATGTACTATTATTATTATGTAAACATATCATTATGTAACTGCATTATTATTTAAATTATTATATATTTATATAATAATTTAAATAATGATGCATCATAATTTAATGTCCGTTTTCCATGCTGTTGTGAATTGAACTGTTTGACAGGATCCAGTGAGTTGCAGGGCTA
>NC_068981.1:192258274-192266754 GCF_001194135.2 Octopus bimaculoides
CTGGATTGATACTTCTTTCTTGGCCTCATAAGGATGAAAGGCAAAAGTGGCCTTGGCAGGATTTGAACTCAGAGCAAATAGAGTTGATAAGGAAGTTAGAGAAAAAGACTTTTAAACCTAAAAAAATATTTCAAAATGTTGATTGCTTTGTTTTCATAATCATGTTTGTGCAATTCTAAATAACATGTTTTTTAAACATATCTATTCATTCTTTATATGTTCTGGTAGATTCAAATTTGAAAATCTGATCACTATTAATTATTCTTAGTCATTAGAGAACCCTCCTCTCTTTAAGATGATGTGTGTTCACAACACGTGTGATTAACTAATGTAAGGGGACTTTGAGAGACCACAGGGTTTTAACTTCATTGTGTGTCTCCTCAGTCAAAGTTAATGGGTCCCATGTGATCAATGAATCTAACAAAAGCATGAGCTCTTGTTTATAGAAATCAGCAAACACATGATTTTTTTGAAGAGTGCTGATGTCTGCTAAACAGATTATAATTCCTGAGGTGCATGCAGAACAGCAAGAGTCCAAACAATAATGTATCTACCCCAGGAGAACATTTTCTCCCTTTAGAGTGTGTTAGTTCATTACACACATGATTCACCAGTGTAAGAGGACTTTGAGACACCATGGTGTTTCAACCTCTTGTTAGATTCATCACTGTGGCTGGCTAGCTTTGACTGAGAAGATACACAATATCATCTACAGCAAGGAGATGTTATCCAATGACAAAGAACAATAGTGATCAGATATTCATGCTCAAATCTGCCAGAATCTATTGAGGATGGTTGGATTCTCGATATTCTGAGAGCACCTCATGAATTATTGTAAGTTTTTAAGATATTCAGGTAAAACAACAGCAACAACAAAGAAAACAATCACAACAACTATGAAGCAATAATGACAGCATCAGCAATACAACAATAACAAATATGAAGCGAGTGCAACAACAACAACAATAACAATGGTGATGATGATAATAACAACACTATCAATAACATGACAAGTAGGAAGCAATAACAGCAGCAGCTAAACAATGACAATGATGACAAAAATAACAATGATGATTGCAACAACTACCTACCACAACCACAACAATAACAATGACAACAACAACAACAAAATATTGGGAGAAACCTATTTGTTGAAATGTTACTCAGAATGAAATGGAGCTTATTGATAAAACCAAAAGTAAGGGTTAGGTGAAAGTAAGGAAATATTAATATGATACTTAAGAGATGAATATTTAAATGAGCTGATAATATCGTTACTGTTAACGATATTGGTTACAGATGACTGAAGATATTTCACAGTGATAAACTCATATTACCCAGACTGTGAGAAAAACCTGACATTTATAGGTGGTGCATTGGCACAGTTGTTAGGGAATTGGTTAGAGAACCAAACGGTTCTGATTTGTTCTGATTTTCTGTGCTCTGAGCTCAAATCGCACTGAGATCAAATCCAACTTACATTCTTTCAGGATTGATAAAGTATCAGTCCAATACTAGAGTTATTGCATCTCTATATATTTATGTATGCATATGCATGCATACATGTATGTGTATGCATGCACATGTATGCACAGGTGTGCATACATGTATGTATTTATGTATGTATGTATGTATGTATGTATGTATGCATGCATGCATGTATGTATGTTATGCTTTAGTTTTATTTCTAGATTTCTTGCCAATAGAGGAGATGGTTTCTAAACTAAATCCAAGACTACATCATTGAAATTTTATACATCAACAAGGTATTTGCACATGTTTGTGTGTATGTATGTTTGTGTGTATGTTGTGTGTATGTTTGTGTGTATGTTTGTGTGTATGTATGCAATATTTGGAATCAGTGAGGGTGGCGAGCTGGCAGAATCATTATCACGCCAGGCAAAATGCTTAGCAACATTCTGTCTGTCTTTACTGAGTTCAAATGAAATCAAGGTTGACTTTGCCTTTCATCCTTTCAGGATCAATAAAATAAGCACCAGTTGAACACAGAGGTTGATATAATCAACTTTCTCTATACCACCAAAATCGCTGGCCTTCTGCCAAAACTTGAAACCTTTATTCTGAGTCAGTGCATATGCAAATTTGAATGTTTAGTTGTGTGTATATATTTTCAAGCTTATAGTTGCATGTCCAGATATGTGCATATATACTTTAATGCTAAACTTTCGGAAAGTTTTAGATATTTTGGAAGTTCTATTGATGTGTATTTGTAATCTTCTAATTAGCTTTCTCCTTTCTGGTTTTGAGAATCCTAATTTCTCAAGATTGATGTTGAGGCAGTTAACTGCATATCCTGGAGCTCCAATAATTACAAGTATTTGGATGCTGTAAATTTCTTAGTAGTTCAATATAAGTGTTTAACTTTTTTACTGATCTTTAGTTTTATGTTGACATCTGCTGGGCAACTGATTTCCACCACTGTACATACTTTCTCTTCTCTGTCCTAAATCACTATGTCTGGTTATTTATGTTTGCATTTTATTGAGGTTTTACAGGGATATTCCACCAGTACTCTTTCATATTATGAATAGCTATGGCCTCTACCACACAGTGGGTTTTTATCTCTTTGGTCCCAAGGTTATCATTCTGATGGACCGTATTGTACAATGTCTTGGCATCAACTTCATATCTCAGCAGTAGATAATAATGTGATAACATTTCAGACAATTGCTTAAGATATGGGTGATATCTTTTTGTGTTAAGTCTGTACTAGTTATTACATTTTGATATTATTCCTGCATCTTTGTTCCTTTTGTGTGTTTGTGTGTAAGTGTCTACTTGGCTTGACCTCACATGATAGTTGTAAACAAGCAGCACTGTCAGAGAAGCAGTGTTCTTTGTTTCAAATCTTCTATGAAAACATGTCCAGCCACAGGGAAATATTACATTGCTTGGAAACAGGTCAAGTTTGGTTACAAGAAGAGCATCCAGTCATGCACAAACCAAAGCAGACATTGGAGCAGTCCTCTGGCTTGCCAGATCCAATCAAATTGTTCAACCCATACCAGCATGGAAACAGGATTAAATGACTATGATGATATACACAAATATATGTCTGTCTTTCTCTCTCTCTCTCTCTCTCTCTCTCTCTCTCTCTCTCTCTCTCTCTCTCTCTCTCTCTCTCTCTCTCTCTCTCTCTCTCTCTTTCTTTATCTATCTACTTATCTATATATCTATCTCTCTTGTTTGCACCTGTAATTCAAAGATCAAGCTTACACAAATTGTATCATAATCATTCAGACTGAATATTACATCGTGAGTACTCATGTCTATGCAACACTCAGCCTCTTCCACATTAATTTCATGAGCTAAAATTCCACAAGCTCAACAATTGAATATTCATCATCAAACAGTGCTGGAGAATCCATTTATCAAGTTTGTTTCCTTTCAGATTTACCGTTCCACTTACTTATTCTTCAGAAAACTTTGATAGCAATATTTTGATAAAAATATTAACTTTGATATCTTTGGTATTAAAGATCTTATTTTTATCATATTTTATGATTATTACTTCTTAATATTTGAAATAGCCTCAGGCTGCTGAAATGCTTTCGAAAATATTTAAATAAAAGAAATAAATTACAAATTTTAAAAGGAAGTAAGCCACTTTATATGCAATCTTCCACCCATTTTTACAATAAGCTCATTTTTATTGTTATTTTTTATTATTATTATTATTATTATTATTATTATTATTATTATTATTATTATTGTTGTTGTTGTTACTTTGTGCTCCAAGTGAGCTTTCACAATCTAGCTTATGACATATAATCAGATTTAATCCTTAACTCCATGAAAATGGAATATTCTTACAAAAAAATCTAGATAAAAATATTATAAGTGATGATATCATGTAAACAGCAATTTCAATAATGTACGCATGTGTGCTCATACGTATGTATGTATGCATATGTGTATATATGTATGCATATATGTATATATGTGTGCGTTTGTATGTATTTATGTATCTATATATACATGTATGTATGCATTCATGTATGGATGTTGGTGTGTATGAATGTATTTATGAGTATGTACATGTATGAGCATGTGCAGGTATGCAGGTATGCATATATGCTTGTATGTATATGTATGTATGCATATTTGCATATCCCACAACCCAGAAAAAGAACCAACTACATAAGTAAAACTCAAAACATTTGGTAAGAGTTACATGTATTATTGAATATCAATTTGACTCAACACTATGCAACTTAAAATTTGTTGGCTTGTAGAATGAACCTAACATGTTGAGTATCTCTCTCTCTCTAGATGCCTGGCAAGTTAGATCTGTTCTACAAGCCTATGGAACTTTAAGTTGTATGGAGTGATGTCAAACTGTTATTAAATTAATAATTAACTAGCTGGACCTGTGAAAAATTCATGGAAAACATAAAAAATGTAAGGATCTGTAAATTGTGTGCTGGTACCGTGAGAAATGTTTCTATATTGTGATAGTTACAGAATATAGAAAGACATGTAAAACTGATAACTATATAATCCAACCAAAATATCTGTTATGCAAACGTAAACAGAATTACTATTTAGCCTTAAAATACA
The DNA here is from genome assembly GCF_001194135.2 of Octopus bimaculoides. Classification (NCBI taxonomy): domain Eukaryota; kingdom Metazoa; phylum Mollusca; class Cephalopoda; order Octopoda; family Octopodidae; genus Octopus; species Octopus bimaculoides. The sequence continues at coordinate 192,262,856 of NC_068981.1, forward strand.
TCTTGGTTTAGTGGTATGGAACATTCTTCTGATATTCTTTTATTCTTTTACTTGTTTCAATCATTTGATGGTGGCCATGCTGGAGCACCGCCCTTTAGTTGAAGAAATCAACTCCTGGACTTATTCCCTGTAAGCCTGTTGCTTATTCTATCAGTTTCTTCTGCCAAACAGCTAAGTTACGGGAACACAAACACACCAACATCAGTTGTCAAGCAATGGTGGTGGGGGGACACAAACACTTACACACACACATAAATATATACATATATATATATATATATATTTATATATATATATATATATATGATGGGCTTCTTTCAGTTTCTGTCTACCAAATTCACTCACGAGGCTTTGGTCAGCCTGAGGCTATAGTAGAAGACACTCTTTAAAGTATAGAGTTGAATTTCATGTAGTCACCTGTTGGCAACTTTTTTCCCCCATCCATTTTGTAGGGAGTATTACCCATTTTTCTGGGCTCTTTTCACAGCTATATCCCGTTCAAAATTTGCATTAGTTTTTGTATGAAAACAAAAAAGAAGGGGAGGGGGGCTTGTTTGTAGTTTGTAGAGAAAACATTAACTGTACCTGAAAAAAAATGGTCTTTGCCTCCAACTAAAAGACATGTAGAACTATGAAAGAAGGTGAATAAGTACTATGAAAGAAGAGAGAACTAGCACTCAGTTGTTCTAGAACACCCAGAATAAAAACGTAAACACCTGAAAGTCTTTCCCTCTATACATTACTAAACGTCTTTACCTCTTCTTCATTGTCAAAAGTAAAGAAGCTAGAAAAGATCGATTGTATTTCAGTCTAATTGTCATTGTAAATGACTGATGCTTTCCTTTCTCTGTCTCTATTGCTTCACTCCTTTTCTCTATGATTAAGAGAGTGATGGTGCATGGCTCAGTGGTTTGGGTTATTCAGCCCACGATCGTAAAGTCATGAGTACGATTCCCTGCGGTGCACTGCGTTCTTGAGCAAGGTACTCTACTTCACCTTGCTGCAGTCCACTCAGCTGGCAAAAATGAGTTGTAACTGTAATTCAAAGGGAGCAGCCTTGTCACATTATGTGTAAGGCTGAATCACCCTGACAACTACGTTACGGTGTGTGTGCCTGTGAAGTACTCAGCCACTTGCACATTAATTTTACAAGCAGACTGTTTGTTGATCAGATAAACAAGGACCTTGTCGTTGTAACTGATGGAGTGCCATTTTTTAATGAGTGAAAGGACAGGAAATGTTCCATATCGTAAGGCAAAAAATGTCATGTGTTTAGTATAAGCAGTGAAAGCAAAGACGAAATAATTGCTATTCCATCATGGATTCACCCTCGACTCACACTCAGTCGGTGTTTATCAGGGGGCTTGGCTTCCAGATCTGTGAGACCCACAAATGCCACTGTTAGGACCGGATTAACACCCATAGTGACCCTAGTGGCCATGTAAAAACACCCATAGTGACCATAGTGGCCATGTAAAAGCACCCCGCACACTCTGTAAAGTGGCTGGCGTTAGGGAGGGCATCCAGCCATAGACATCATACTAAAACAGACAAATGCCAGGCAACTCTCCAGTTGGCCAACTTTTGTCAAACAACCCAACCTATACCAATATGGAGAAAAGAAGTTAAAAGATGATGATGATGATGATGATGATGAGAAAGAAAGAGAAAGAATGAGTTAGATAGATGGATAGATAGATAGATAGATAGAGAGAGAGAGAGAGAGAGAGAGAGAGAGAGACAGACAAACAGAGAGACAGACAGACAAATAGATAGATATACACACACATACATATATAAAGATAACTATTTGTTCATAACTTTAAGCATCATACAAGCATGTAAAGGAAAGTTCTGGGCAAGTCATAATTTATAACTACTACATTTCAATAACCATCATCATTTAATATATATTTATGTTGCTATACTTCTATGTGTATTTCTATTAACTATGTATGTTTCAATAAATATTATTTATTTAGTGACAACAGTTATCATTAACTAAGTCTATTATTTCTATAAATATACTTATTCTACATAATACACTGAATACCCTTTACTTTTCTCATGAAACCACTTAAAAATCAAATATTTCTTCCTATGTGATATGACATACCTTGTACCTCCTAGAATAAAGTGATATTTTATTAGAATGCTTTTACAATATTGCTTCAGCAACAATTCACTAATAAAAACCAACCATGCAGATAAATGAAGAAAATTTCAGATACTAGCTTCACTTGTTGAAGAAGTCAAGGTTTTATTAACGAAACCAATCTAATGTTTGTAATTTTCATTATAATTCCCCTTTTTCCCACCACCATTGATTACTAGAGGCATTGTGTTGTGCTGATACTAACTTTCATGTGAGAGGCATTCCTTTCTTTGGATACAAGTCTGTTGTAGGATTTGTCCATGAGAGGATATTTAGCTGAGAATTAGGATCAGTATGGTTGAGTGGTTAAGAAGCTTGCTTCCCAACCACATGGTTTGGGTTCAGTCTCACTGTGAGACACCTTCTACTATAGCCTAGGGCTGACCAAGCTGACCAAAGCCTTGTGAGTGGATTTGGTAGATGGAAATAGAAAGAATCCTGTTGTATATCTATTTATCTGTGTATATATATATATGTATGCATGTAAGTATGTGTGTGTGTGTGTGTGTGTGTGTGTGTATCAGAACTAGAGGAGAAGTTTCAGGTGTGGAAGCAAGGTCTAGAATCGAAGGTCCTTAGATTCAATCTAGCAAAAACCACAAAGTCTTAGTAAGTAGAAAGGCAGACAAATCATAAATCCCTTCAGGTAGATGGCCCTGCTCGATCTGTAGAAAAGACTTAGGTAGAATCTTCATAAGATGTACCCGGTGTAAGCTGTGGACACATAGGAGGTGCAGCAATGTCAAAGGAAGGCTAACTGGGAAGATAGCTTTTGTGTGTACCAAATACAGAGGAGTAATAAACACTGAAAATGTGTAGAGAGGGTCATAGCCCAACTAATTAGGGAGAGAGTCAGTTTAGATGAGAAGCAGTTTCGGTTCATGCCAGCGAAAAGCACCATTGATGCTATATTTCTGGTAAGACAGCTGCAGGAAAAATACCTAGCCAAAGATAAACCTCTGTACCTGGCTTTCATTGACATGGAGAAAGCCTTTGACAGGGTACCCCGATCCCTTATCTGGTGGTCAATCAGGAAACTAGGGATAGATGAATGGTTAATGAGAGATGTGCAAGCCATGTACAGGGACACTGTCAGTTAGGTGAGGGTCCACCAAGGTTCAGTCCTCAGCCCCCTCCTGTCTTGAATTCCTCCAGGCAATAACACAGGAATTCAAGACAGGATGCCCCTGGGAGCTCCTCTATGCTGATGACCTTGCCCTAATTGCTGAGTCACTATCAGAACTGGAGGAGAAGTTTCAGGTGTGGAAGCAAGGATTAGAATCGAAGGGCCTTAGAGTCAACCTAGCTAAAACCAAAGTCCTAATCAGTGGAAAGGCAGACAAAACACAAACCCCTTCAGGTAGATGGCTCTGCTCAATCTGTAGAAGAGGCGTAGGTAGAAACTCTATCAGATGTACCCAGTGTAAGCTATGGACACATAAGAGGTACAGCAATATCAAAGGACGGCTAACTAGGAAGATAGTTTTTGTATGTGGCAGATGCTCAGGAGCAATAAACACTGAAAATATGCAGAGAACAACTCCTACCACATTCCAGGGAGAAAAACTAGAAGTAGTTGATAGCTTCCGTTACCTAGGTGACCAAATTAGTAGCAGCGGAGGGTGCTCTGAAAGTGTAGCTGCTAGAATAAGGCAAAGTTCAGAGAGCTCCTACCTCTGCTGGTGACAAAGTGCCTCTCGCTCAGAGTAAAAGGCAGACTGTATGACGCATGTGCACAACCTTC
>NC_068981.1:192266764-192276140 GCF_001194135.2 Octopus bimaculoides
AGACTGTATGACGCATGTGCACAACCTTCGAACATTAGGCCTCACCGAGGCAATGACTAGTGACCGAGACCTTTGGAAATATGCTGTGCTTGAGGAGACCTAGTTTCCTCATTGACCACCAGATAAGAGATCAGGAGACCCTGTCAAAGGCTTTCTCCATGTCAACAAAAGCCAGGTACAGAGGTTTATCTTTGGCTAGGTATTTCTCTTGCAGCTGTCTTACCAGAAATATAGCATCAGTGGTGCTTTTCCCTGGCACAAACCCAAACTGCATCTCATCTAAACTGACTCTCTTCCTAATTAGTTGGGCTATGACCCTCTCCGTGACCTTCATTACCTGATCCAACAACTTGATACCTCTGTAATTATTTGGATCTAAAGCATCACCTTTACCTTTGTAGCATTTGACTATGGTGCTGCTACACCAGTCATTGGGTATGACTCCTTCGTGTAATCACCTGGTTAACTATAGGGGCGACTAGGCTATAGCCGATACTGCCAGATATTTTGAGCATCTCTGCAGTGATTCCTGATGGGCCGGAGGCTTTCCCTGTCTTCATACTCTTAATTGCTTTACATACATATATATATATAAAATAAAGGATGGCAAGTTCAGGGTGAATAATCCAGGATCCAATCTGATTCCAGTTTATAACCTTCGATCAAGGGTTTTCAAACTTTTTGACTTGCGGACCCCTTTATATTTCAGGCTTTACCTTAGGGACCCCCTTATAAACGCTTATGAAATTTATAGATAAATATTTGCTTAAAATAACATATATTTTTACATTTATTTATTTAACAGTATTTAACAAATAGGTTTATTGTCAATTAAAAGATTTCGATTAAAAAACATATATAAAATCAAATTGCCCATAAAAAGTATTTGCTGTCTACAGATGCCCTGTCTTGTCCTTGCGGATCCCCTGTGGTCCACGGACCAGTTTGAAAACCCCTGCCTTAGATCATCAAGATTAGAATTTAAATTTACCCCTCTATCCCTCTAGAACTAATATGTAATACAACAGTAGCCACACATAGAACTTGCATACCAACTCAAGATATGTATTTTTGTCTTGTTCTTTTAATACTTTTGAAAAGGAGTCTTTTACACAAAATATCAGACCCAATTATATATTTCTAACGTATCTTCTTAATATCTTTATTATTATTATCATTATTGATGTCACTGTTATTGTTATTATTGATGTTTAGTATAACGATTACCATACCCTTCTACAACCCACTGTTTTCGACAAATTAAGTTATATATGCCTCAGTTTAAACATATTAAGTGAAAAAATGATCCAAATTCAGGACTATTCTTCCTTTCATCTCTTCAGAAGAAACAAAATATTCAAATTAGATGTGAAAACTGCATTTATTAAAGGTGTTTGCTTTATTAGTTTTAGTATTTCTCAGAATATCATACAAGAGAATTACTATTTCTATAACACTAGCAAGAAATTGTTTGAGATACACACTTAAATTTTGTGGTTTCATTGAGCCCAATGTTAGATATTCTACCATTAATTTCCCATGATAGTTGACGACTTCTTTTGCATGTTTCCACATAGTTCTAATTATGGCAATGCACAGAGACAATTCCAAGTATCTAGAACATTTCTTACATGAAGTACCTAAGATTGCAACAAAGAATAAAATATGCAAAAGCTACTTCAGGTGAGATGAAGTATTTACCAGAATAATCTCTCTTGCGACAGTTTCTTTTGCCTAAACAAGCTTTTTTTCTTTTTATTAGTTATTTCTTCATATGACATTAATGAAAAACTCCAAGATTTCACAGGCATTATACTTAGTAGCAGTAAATGTTCAGAAAGAATTATCAGTCAAGAAAATAAATAATCTTTTTGGAACTATTCTGTAGATTTTATTGCAATATATTATTCTCGTTTCTTTTTAAATGGAGAATAAAAGATGGGACATATATTCTAATTACCAATTCTACATAGGATATATTTATGTGCAACAGTAATGATGCAATATATGTATATTATCAAATAAAAATATGCAAATATATCATTGCTGTTATCATCAATTAGAATCTGCTTCCTATGCTGGCATGGATTGGCTGGTTTGACAAGGATCTAGGGAGCCACAAGGCTGCATCATGCTCGAGGTCAGCTTTGACTAAATGTCTTTTCTTATGTCAACCTCTTTACAATGTGCACTAGGTGCTTTTTTTCATGCCACTGGTACTGGTGGGGTTACCAAGTAACTTGCAAGACAAGGGAGAATAAGAAATGGAGAAAGGCAAGCAAAAGTCCCTTGAGTAAGTGGGGTGGGTGAGAGGGTGGAGAGGATGCATAAATATATGTACATAACCCCTATCACTAATCCACTCCCTCTTCCCTGTCCCCTGCAATACTCCTGTGGTACACTTCCAGTTAGTCACCACAATATTATTCTATTAATCTCTTCTTTACTACATTATCACAACTATAAATCTGTTCCTCGCATCTTACCATTTCTCATTCCTTCATCTAGAATCATCACCTGCACTCTCTTTTATTCTCCTTCATGTATAGAGGCCACTTTTGACCCTTACCCTTGAAAGTTAGGAAGTGATCTTTACCAGTGCTGATGACATGGAAAAAGTACCCAGTACATTCTATAAAGTAGTTGACATTAGATCCTGTCAAACCATCCAACACATGCCAGCAAGAAGAAAGGGCAGTAACTGATAATGATGATGATGGTTGTTATTATTATTGTTATTATTTTGATTTGGCTCAGGTTTGGTCTTATTCCTAGTAGGAATTATGTGGATAGTGGGTTACTTACCTGTAACCTTAAGTATCCACAAGTTTTCAGCAGTCTTTCAAGTCTTTAGAACCCTCCTGATAATCCTTGCTGTACCTAAGAGACAAACTTTCTGTAGAAGCTCTACCGGGTATTCTATTTCAATATCCTTCAGCCATTTGTCTATATCTTGGTTGCCTGTTCCCAACACACCAATTTTTACAGGCACGACCTATACTGTTTGCATGTTCCAAATTTTTCCGATTTCAAACTTTAAGGGATTGTTTTTTGTTTTTTTTTTTCTTCCACTTTCTTTACAAGCCTGGAATCAAATTGACATGATGGGTCGATCAGTAAGCAACTTCACTTTTCCTTATTTACAATCATTATGTCTGTTCTATTATTTTCTAATTTCTTATCCATTTGAATAGGAAAGTCCCACAAAATCTTACATTTCTCTGACTCCAGTACTCTTTCAATTCAATGATTTTACCATGTGTTTCCAGCTTTAAATCCCCATTTCTGGCACAGTTTCCAGTGTAAAACTTTTACAACCTGGTCATGCCTCCATTTCTCATATTCTTCCTGTGCTAACTTGGGGCATTCTTCCACAATGTATGCCACTGTCTCATTCCAGGTTCCACAGGCTCTAAATTTTTCTGACACATTCTCTCCATATATATTTTTTCTCAAGTTGGTTACTTTTATTGATGATGGTGATGATTAAAAGTGATGAGCTAGCAGAATAGTTAGCACAAAGAACAAGTTGCTTAGCAAATTGTTTCTTCAGGCTTTATGTTCTAAGTTCAAATTCTGTCACGGTCAAGTTTGCTTTTCCCCCTTTTAAGGTTGATGAAATTGTAACTGTGCTACTTCCAAACCCCATTTTAATATCCTTTTATTGTGGCAGTCATGTGATGTTGTAAAGAAGCCATTCTCCACACCTCATTACACGGTCACTACAAAACAAAGTACCAGCAAAGTACTACGTTCTATGCAATTTACAGACTCCTTTCCCCTGAACTTACTGACTTTGAGCTAAAATTTTAAATCATCATTAGGATGGCAAGCTAGCAGAATCATTAGCATGTTGGACAAAATGCTTAGTAGTATTTCTTCGAGCTCTTTACATTCTGAGTTCAAATTCCACTGAGGTCAGCTTTTCCTTTCATCCTCATGAGAAAATAAGTGTCAGTTGAGCACTGGGGTTCATGTAATACACTTATCCCTTCCCCTAAAATTGTTGTACTTGTGCCAAAGTTTGAAGTCATTTAAGGTGGCAAGCTAACCGAATTGTTAACACACCAGGCAAAATGCTTTGTGACATTTCATCCATCTTTATGTTCTGAGTTCAAATTCTGCTGAGGTCAACTTTACCTTTCATCCTTTCTGAGTCAATAAAATAAGTACCAGTTGAGTTCTGAGGTCAATGTATTCGACTTATCCTCTCCCCCAAAGTTACTAGCCTTGTGCCAAAACTTGAAACCATTATTACTTTTTTTACTGTTGGATTGCTTTTTACAAATAGAGACCAACAATGGATTTCTTGGATTCTGGATTTTTAACTTATACAGTCTGAATATGACTCCCTTGTCATCATCATCATCATCATCATAATCATTGTTTAATGTCTGCTTTCCATGCTGGCATGGGTTGGACGGTTTGACTGGGGACTGGCAAGCCAGGAGGCCGCACCAGGCTTAAATCTGATCTGGCAATGTTTCTACAGCTGGATGCCCTTCCTAACACCAACCACTCTGAGAGTGTAGTGGGTGCTTTTTACGTGCCATCAGCACGGGAGCTAGTCAGGTGGCACTGGTATCAGCCATGTTTGGATGGTGCTTTTTACGTGCCACTGGCACAGGAGCCGGTCAGGGCAGGGGGATGGTATCAACCACGTTCGGATGGTGCTTTTTACATGCTACCAGCACAGGGAGTCAGTCAGGCAGCACTAGCAATGACCCACGCATGCATGGTGCTTATTGCATGCCACCAGCATGGGAGCCAGTCAGGCGGCACTGGCATTAGCCACAACTACAGTTTCCATTTGACTGTGATTTTACTTGATTCAATAGATCTCCTCAAGTACGGCATGTTGCCTGAAGATCCAAAGGTACTTTTTAAGTGGGCTGGTTTTGCGACACTGGTATAGGCTATGCCTGTGATCTCACTTTATTTGCACGGGTCTTCTCAATCACAGCATATCTCTAGAGGTCTCGGTCTTTCGTCATTGCCTCTGTGAAGCCCAATGTTCAAAGGTCATGCTTCACTACCTCATCCCATGTCTTCCTGGGTCTCCCCCTTCCACAGGTTCCTTCCACTGTTAGGGAGTGACACTTCTTCACACAGCTCTCCTCACCCATATGCAGCACATGACCATACCAGCACTGTCATCTCTCTTGCACACCACATCTGATGCTTCTTATGTCCAACATTTCTCTCAGGGCACTTACACTCTGAGCAAGAGGCCCCTTGTCACCAGGAGGGGTAGAAGCTATCTGAACTTTGCCCAGGCTATTCTTATTCTAGTGGTAACACTCTCTGAGCATCCACCCCCACTACAGACTTGGTCACCTAGGTAGTAGAAGCTATCAACTACTTCTAGTTTCTCACCCTGGCATGTGATGGAATCAGTTTTCTGTATCTAAGTTTCTTATAAATACATTGTAAAAGAGAAGCTTTGAAAAGTCATAAATAGGTAAACAAAATTTTAGATAACCTATTTAGATATCTCTGATGAAATGCAACACATTCTTAGAATCTTAAGAAAATCCCTATAGAGTTTGGTTCAGTGAAAAAATGCACTCTTAGAGAAATTGTTATAAAACAAAACATTGAAATCAAAGAAATAATGTGATGCTGAACATATGACAGAATGAAGTATGGAAACATGGCAGAGATTAAAGACTTTTTCTTTTTTCCTAAAAGGGTCCATAATATGGGATAATTTGCCATCATGTGTAGAAGGTAGCTTATGGAAAGACATTATGCGGAATAATCTGAAGGAAATGCATTATAATTATTAATAAAAAGGTCGGGAATTGTCAGAGCAGCTTGTAGATTTGACAGATAATCTATCGTCTGTGTAAAGAATTGAAGAGAACCGGTAAGGAGAGAAAGAAAGAGCAACAACATCCACAAACATCATCAGCAACATCAAAATCATAATGCAAAACATGCAAAAGGACAAAATAATTGTTTAGTAAATCTGAATCGGTTTCTACATGTTGAATCTATTTATCTCTCACTCTCTCTCTTTTCTCTCTCTGTCTCTCTCTGTCTCTCTCTGTCTCTCTCTCTCTCTCCCTCTCTCTATTTATCTATTTATCTATATAGATAAATATCTATTTATCTATATGCACACACATATATGCACACACACACACACACAAATGTGTGTGTGTGCATATACTCATAAGTGTGCATGCATGCATGTGTATGAATACATACACACACAAACACAAACATAAGCACATAATATATGTATGCATATATACATGCATTTTTATTTACATATCAATTTAGATATATATATATGTATGTATGTACGTATAAGAAAAAGAAAACAGAGAAGGCTTAGCATGCGTGAAGGTGCAGGAATAGCAAAATACACAGGCATGGCTGTGTGTTTAAGAAATTTGCTTTCCCACCACATGACATGGTTTAGGGTTCAGCCCCACTACATGACACCTTGGCCAAATTTCTTTTCCTATAGCCCCTGGCCAACCAAAGCCACACACACATGTATGAGTGGATGTGTGTGTGTATACAGGCATATATATATATGCACACACACACAGATATATAGATCTATATTGTGTATGCATGTATATGTGTTGTGTGTCTGTGTGCTAGTGTGTGTGTGTGTGCGCGCGCGCATGTACATGCATGTTTATATCTGGTTGAGTGACTGAGGCAAGTGCAGTAATAGAGAACTCTATAATAATAGTCACAGATCTGAAATGCCTAAATTTTTTCAGCTACCCAGCATGTCATTTATCTGCACACACACACACATACACACACACACACACACACACACACACACACACACATACACAGGCACATGAATTCACATAGGCAAAACAACACTATATTTACACATGCATACATACACTCACTCACATATACATATGTATGTGCATGCACAAAGAATTAAAAGCCAAGTTGGCCTCAGTAGATTTGAACCCAAAACACAAAGAGCCAGAAAAAAAGAGTAAAACAAATAATTGCTTCTAATTTAGACTGACAGACAGCAATTGGATGGAGAGAGTAGCCAATACCAACAACCTCAGCAGTAAACTGGTACGTTATTTTATTGACCTCAGAAGGCTGAAAGACAAATTTAACCTTGGCAGAATTTCAACTAAGAACACAAAGAGCCAGAAGGAATATTTTTTCCAGTGTTCTTACTGTTCAGTCATCTTGCCACACTATTAATAATATAAACATAGTTAACAAATAATGTTGTTTATTGTTTGTTTGTTTTTTTGAGTGTCTTGCTTTTTAATCTTCTCCAAACACCAAAGGGTATATTTTTCAAATGAAGTAGTATACACACACAAAACTCACAAGAAGCATCCACATACAGATACATACACATAGACACTCACACAACACACACACACATAGATATATATACACACATAGATACACTCACATGAAACATATACACACAGATACACATTAGCACAAGTACACATATGCACACATGCACACACATTCACAAACACAAACACATACACATACACACACACACACACACACACACACACACTCACACAAACAACACAGAATCACAAAACTTACACACATTTCACACACACAAAACACAAAATAACATACATATAAGAGACACATGCAACACATTTACAAACCACAAACATGGCACACACTCAAATCCCACACACAAAATGCAGAGAACGCAAAAACACACAGAAAGATGCATACACATGAAACACACAAAAAATAAACACACACACATACACACACACACACACACACACAACACACACACACACACACACACACACACACATAAACTGGCACTCTGTCAATTACAACGGTGTGTGTTCCAGTTGATCCAATCAACAGAACAGCCTATTCATGAAATTAACATGCAAGTGGCTGAGTACTCCACAGACACATATAAATGTCATTCCCAGGGAGATTCAGAATGACACAGAATGTGACAAGGCTGGCCCTTTGAATTACAAGTACAATTCACTTTTGCCAGCTGAGTGGACTGGAGCAATGTGATATAAAGTGTCTTGCTAAGGACACAACACACCTCCAGGAATCGAACCCTCAACCTTACAATCATGATCTCAATACCCCTAACCACTAAGCCATGCATCTTCACAATACACAAAATATATACATACAAAATACAAACACAAAATACACACACATAAAATACATACCTTCATATACATGCACACACTCACATCCACACACACAGTATATTTGTCTCTCTATCACCATCCCTTACAAACACATATTTGCCCCATTTATGAAAATACACACGCATACACACACACACTCATCACATGTATATATACAAAGACTCACACACACATTTACAAAGGACATAACACACAAATGCATGTTCACAAGCATACTCTTCACACCATCAACACCACAACCACATTAACATAAGACATGACTGAGTCAAACAGACTGAAACTTGCATAATAAGCAGTAAAATAGAAATTTTCTTTAAATTCTTTTAATTTGTTTTTTGCTTTTCGTTTTTTTTTTGTTTGTTTGTTTTTTTGCTGGAATCTGATAATGAAATTTCTGCTCTTTTGATATGGATCTTGCTAAAATTCTTTTAAAATGACAACCTTTAGAAGTTTATGTCTTTAAACAGAAGTTGAAGAGAATGATAGCACCCTTCCATGGGTAGATGGGTTTTGACACTCTAAACTCACATAAGAAGAAAAAAAGGAAAATAAAAAGGAAAATACTGTGCATAAAAATGTAGCTACACTCATATATGTAGACTTACAAAAATTAAAATTTTTGATCCAAGCTTTTATGTAAAAAATTTAAAAATTGTTTCTAGTACAACAGAAATTGGTTATATATATAATTTTCTGTTTATTTTCTAAATACCAACAAAAGCTAAGTTATTTTCTGATCTGATCTTATTAGCAAAGTATTGCAATGATGGTTACACAGCATATGTTTTGTGTACACAGGTTAGATGTAGACAGAATTTAGACATGGAAAATTTCAGGTCTTAATTAGCAACAATTACGGCAAAGTTAACATTCATGCGTTTGTGAAAAAGTACATTAATAAGTCATTTAGACAATCTATTAATAAGTCAATTAGACAATTTATATATTAGACAATTGTAGAAACAAGGTTACTCTGTTACTTGTTTCAGTCCAGTCATTTGACTGCAGCCATGCTGGAGCACCACCATAAAAGGTTTTAGTCAAACAAATCGCACCGTGGACTTATTCGTTGTAAGCCTAGTACTTATTCTATTGGTCTCTTTTGCTGAACTGCTAACTTATGGGGACATAAACATACCAACATTGAATGGGGGGGGGGACAAATAGACACAAACATATATATATATATATATATATATATATATATA
>NC_068981.1:192276243-192280144 GCF_001194135.2 Octopus bimaculoides
GCCCAAGGTGCCATGCAATGGTACTGACCCTGGAACCATGTGGTTGGGAAGAAAGTTACTTACTACACAGCCACACCTAAATATTTTCATAATTTCATCACAATGGAATAATTTATGTTGCAAAATCAATAAAGGAGGAGGAGGAGGAGGAGGAGGAGGAGGAGGTGGTGGTGGTGGTGGTGGTGGTGGCAATGGGGATGGTGAAGTTGAATATTACTGCTCTGATAATTATCTTTTGATAAATGTTATTTTTGATTCAACAACTTCCATAAAGATATTCCTCATTGGTGCTTTTAGATACATACAACCTCATCAGGAAATGTTCCAGTTTCAGAAAATTGACTCTAAGAGACAAACCAACGAGGGAAGCCACCTGCTCAAAAATAGCAACCAAATCTCCCTTAAACCACACCCTCTTATTATAGATAACTAAAGGGTACCAGAGATAACATAGATCTATATATCTTGTGAAAAGCAAGAATGGTCCCAGCTGAAATGCCTTCTATAGTGTTAACTTTGTCATGACTGACTTGAGGCTAAACAACATTAATAACAACAACAACAACACTCTTTTGATTTAGGTGATGCCATACTAAATAATTCATCAGGCTGCCAAGATTTCCCAAAGATTATGCTGCCATGTCATTAATGTGACAGCCAAACCATTTGCTAAAAGACTACAGTGATTCCACAGTAGATAAGCCATTAGTTTATCTGCAGTCTATGGTCACTGGGAACTTATTGTTTCTATCTAACTAATGAGCTGAATGCTAAGAACTGAAATGCAGGAGCTTGTGGTAGTGTGATAATGTAATGGCATGGTAGGGTAGAGATGTGTGGGTGTGCAGGTATGGTAGTGTAGATGGGTTTTGGTGTGGTGGTCTCATCAGTTTGGTGGGACGTTGACATCTAGCTAGTTAGAATAGAACATATGTAGAAAGGAACTTAATAAAGCAGAAGATATTTGAGTTATATGTGTAAAATAGAGTACAAAACATGTACTCCATTGTATAATTTAATATGATACAAGCACAATAGAATAAAATAGAGTAGGGTGGAATAGAATATGATAAAATAAAGTATGACAGAATAGAGCAGAATATAACATAAAGTACAATAGAATACACAAGAGCACAAAGCATAGAGTACATTAAAAGTAGAATGAAATAGAACAAATTAGAGAGAACAGATTAAATTTGAAAAGAAAATAAAAAGAAAGGAACAGTATAGGATATGTAAAATATCAACATTACAGCCATTATCATCATCATTGTCATCATTATCTTTTTACAAGTATTTTTTCCATGCATTCTTTTCTCCCATGTTTCCACTATTACAACTATTCTGTTGCTCTTCACCCATTTCTGTATTGCCAGTCATCCCCTACTCTCCCCTACTTTCTTTCAAATGCATATTTATCATCGATCACTCCTTAACCATTGTTCATCATTCACTATTTTTGCCCCACTCTATTCCTACTCAGGCATTAACTATCCCTCACTCTCCCCATGCACTCTTGCAACCTCTACCCACCCACACTTGCACCCACCCATTCTTCTGTCCCCACTCATTTCTAGTTACCTTCTTGTATTTTGAGGGCCCACTCTAAAATCTTATCATTACTATTCTACTCCTATTTCCAACCCCACCCCATTATTCGCACCCACTCTCACATAATGCTCTCAGCCATGTAGTTCCATTACAGCAAGAAATCTGTTGTATCCTGGACACTTCTTTCATACTTTAACCTTTCATTACCTAGCATAATGTCATCTCCCTCTCTCTTATAGTACCAGTCAGGTGAAGGGATCTTAGTCTTATGATCTACATGGTGACCTCACTAGAACTAATGTCATGAGAAAAGAACTCAGTAAAGTGGACGTCATTAGGGAGAACATCTAGCCATAGAAACCAAATCAAAGGCGACATTGGAGTATGATGCAGTCCTCAAACCTATCAAACAGTCCAACCCATGCCAGCATGGAAGACAGACAGCAGCTCTGGCAATGACAGTGATGAGGATAATATAAATTCAAAGATGGATTTAGCATGAAGTCCATCAAGGATCAGTCTTTTCCTGTTCACCATTGTCCTGCAAGTCATCATTAAGGAATTTAAGACTGGCTGTCCATGAGAACACTTTTATGCTGATGATCTAGTTCACATAGCTGAATCTTTAAGGAAATTAAAGAAGAAATTTTAGGCATGTAAGCTAAACCTGAAATTGAAAAGGTTTTAGTAAGTAGGAGACAAGGCAAGACCCTAGTAGCTTCCAGGAAATGGCCTTGCTCAGTATGTAAGAAAGGGGTAAGTATAAATTCTATATACTCTATTCAATGTAAGTTATGGATGCACAAGAAAAGTAGTGGAATCACTGGCAGACTATCTGAAAATATAAGCTTCATACACGATGGATGCAGTGGAACAGTACATATGAGCACACCTGAAATTGAGTCTCTTAAATACCCAAGTGGCTCATTAAAAGTAGTTGATAACTTTTGTTACCTAGATGTAATAAGCAAGGGAGGTGATTGCTCTGAATATAGCAAAGTGTGAATTGGGTGAAGAAAGTTCAAGGAGTGACTGCCAATACTAACAACAAAGATCTTTTCCCAAAGAAAGAAGAGCGGAGTGTATGATGCTTATGTTAGAACTGCAATGCTGTGTGGTAGAGAGACATCGGCTTTGAATGCAGAGGACTTGAGAAGACTGGAAAGAAATACAGCAAGCATATTCTGATGGATGTGTAATGTGAGAGTTCAAGAAAGAATTAGTACAAATATGCTGAGTAAGAAACTAGGCATCGGATGTGTGCAAGAAAGAAATTTGTGCCAGTATGGATAAATGATGCAAATGGATGAGGATATCTGCATAAAAAAGCACCAATTATTAAATGTGGCTGCAACTTGTGGAAGAGGGAGATCCAGGAGATATGAGATGTGGTGACAAAGGCTGATCTCAGGCCTCTGAACCTGATGGCTGAGATGACAAAGGACCAGGATCTCTGGTGATATGAGATTTTTGTAAAAACTTGCCCACCTCAGTGAAACTGAGTTCTGGAAATGCTATTTCATGTTCTCCACACATTACAGTGATTCCTCCTATTCATGTATTACACCTGCCTCTTCCACTTCCCTCAAGACCTACAGACTACCCAACAATGTCATATCTCTCTCTTGTCCCCACCCATTCCCAACAATTGTATCATCTTAACAACTCCTGCTGCTTGCTTACCCCACTCTTCTGCATCCTTTTAACTTCCCAAAATCATGGTTCTTGTATCATCCACCCTTCAATCCAACTCATATTAGCAGTCAACATCCCCACCCCTCATTCTCTTCCTCATACAATCTTGCAAGCCAGCCAGCCACCCACTTCTACTCAGCTTTGTGGGGACACCTGGGACCACATCCCCATTATTTATCTCTGGCTGCACCAACTGATAATTTTCTCTTTCTCTTTCCCCTACTAGATGTGAGTAGCCATGCAGATCATTCTACAAGAACCTACTATGCCCTACTTCCCACCTCATAGTAATCCCTTTGTCACCTCACATGAATCTGCACCACTTTCCCACCTTTCCCCAGGGTCTGTAGTCCTAAAAACTGCATGGCAGCCTCAGTTGTGCAGACATTGGAGCTTGAAGCAGTCCTTGAACACATCAGATCCTTCAAACTATCAAACCCAGGCTAGCATCGACATTAAATGATGAATGATGATGAGGAGGATGATGATGAGGAGGATGATGATGATGATGATGATGATGATGATGATGATGATATAGGTGGAGTAATATGCTTTCTGAATCACAACTGTCTGCTGAACGAGAACGTGAAACTCTCAGTAGCAGTTTTTTCTGATGTTTTCACAGCTTTAATAATAAAGTATATATATATATATA